>NW_024425341.1:24616434-24769693 GCF_017311325.1 Ursus maritimus | reverse complement strand
TTAGGAACACTCGTGGCTGAGACTGGAAGGTTGTGCCCTCACCTGTGCCCCTGCTGAAACGCTGTGGGCAGGGATACTCTATGTACATTTATGTTTTCAGCAACACAACCCACAAACGTTCGTGAATCCCTGCAGCATACTGGGCATGGTGCCGGGCAGAGGCTGGAGGCTGAAAGGTGCAGGGATGAACGAGTGCATGCGGAGGCTGGGGCTGGCCGGGGTGCGTGTGGTGCGGCCGTGAGGTGTTGCTGGGGACGAGAGAAAATTGCTCATATGAGAGGGAGCCATGGGACGAGCAGGGATGATGGGAGAAAATGTCCCCTGACCTTTGGATGCAGAGTGGGCCCACTGTGCCCTGGGTCTCCATCCCCACCTTCCTTTCAGGGGGTGGCCTCAGTGTCACGGTGAGGGACAGGGACTCTCTCCAGAGACAAGGCATATATCAGAGACATCGTGTGCTCTGCATTGTCACGAGATCCCATGGTGGTGGTGACCACAGCAGAATGGATGGCGATCTCAGGTGAACCGATAACTTGGCTCGAATTTCCATCTCCATGAAAGAATGAGGTCATCGTATCATCAAGTGAACAGGCAACACAATTTTGGGGGAAGGTCTACGCTGATTGGCTAAGACAAAGACTTTGCAGGCAGTCAAACATAGCAGGAAGATATTTCTGTTCTCTTCCTCAACCCCACGAGGCTCCTTCTCACCTCCAGCCACATACTCCCGGGCCTCCTCATTCCGTCCCTCCCTCCCCTCCTCCCTCTGTGCTTTGCTCCGAGACCCCCAAGTGCAGCGATGCCGTTCCACCTGTGTCTGACACAATCACCATTGACAGTTGTTCTAGCTTGTTTTAAAATTCCATACCCTGTACCCCTTGCAGCAACTTCTGGGGTGAGAGCTCCGCAAGTGGCCATGGAAGAGGACACAGGGGACAGGTGTGCAGCTAACACGGGGACACGCTGCGGGTGTAGTCTTGAGGACCAAAGGTGGGGGGATGGCGCATTTAGAGGTCATCCCTCAGGACGGGATCACAGGGGGCAGCCGGCTTTGTCTACATTTCACTGCATTGCCACCAGATGCAGGCAGGAGTTTGTGCTACTTTCAGGCAAATGTTTGTGTCCGCTGGTGGATGGGGAGACAGGTGAGATGCAGGGGGTGACACTCGGGAGAAGGCAGGTGGGCGAGCAGCTCGGGACAGAGCCGCAGCCTTGTGGACTGGCTGCCCTCAGGGGCACGGCCTCCCCTTACGTGGTGCGGCAGCAGTAACACAGGGAGCATGGAGATTTATGTTTTATTTCCTTTCCCAGTGTCGGTCACGCGCACACACCTGCCTAGCCCTTAACAACCGTTATGTCAGAGTCGGTGGTCTCTGCACCTGCCCATGGTACAGGGCTGCAGATATCAGGCGTCGGGGAACTGAGGTTTTTCTACCCCATTTTGGTCTGCTCCCCCCTTTCCTCCGTAGTTACGTGCTCGTTCACCTGAGCAGCAACTCCGTCGCAACAGGAGTAGAATCACCCTTGTCCCCCTCACGGCTGTGGCCCCATTGGTTCCATCTCCGCAAGCCCTCCCCTGGGAATACGCGTCCTGAAGCTGAAGGTGAGGCCTGATCTCTCAAGGGGAGTCAGAGGACATTACTACTTCTCAATCCATTGCTCTCCCCCCTACTCTGAAGGCTTTGTTTCTCTTTTTCACCATCAATAACGACATAGTTGCAAACCTCAAACCCACTGTGTGTCTGGGATTATTTGGCATTGTTGTCGACAGCACCCCGGGAAGCCCGATAACTGTTCAGGCTCCGTGTCGTCCAGCCCCTCATGGTTCTGCACTTATTGTCTCAAAATTCTTCCAAGAGGCTTCCCACCTTCCTCGGCATCCCCTTCCCCAAAGCTAGCCTGCCCCGAACAGCATTTGCATCAAGTCTGTGCGTGACTTGAAATCCTTGAGTTTCACACTTTCTTTCAGGATGAAAGTGCGAGTATCTCAGCCTGACTGTAACCCTTGTTTGTCTGAATGTGAAGTCTGGCCAGCCTGGCTCCCCTCGTGCCAGGAGGGTGCTTCCGTTCGTGAATGCTGCTTCCCGTGCCCATGGCCCCCTCTCCCTACCTCTGCCTTCGCTGACCCTATTTCTCGGGCTAGTGCATCCTTCTCCTTTCACTATCAGAGACGGACTCTTGCCGCGTCCAAGAACATGGGTCCTGGAATCGACTCTCTCCAGAGACAAGGCATATATCAGAGACATCGTGTGCTCTGCATTGTCACGAGATCCCATGGTGGTGGTGACCACAGCAGAATGGATGGCGATCTCAGGTGAACCGATAACTTGGCTCGAATTTCCATCTCCATGAAAGAATGAGGTCATCGTATCATCAAGTGAACAGGCAACACAATTTTGGGGGAAGGTCTACGCTGATTGGCTAAGACAAAGACTTTGCAGGCAGTCAAACATAGCAGGAAGATATTTCTGTTCTCTTCCTCAACCCCACGAGGCTCCTTCTCACCTCCAGCCACATACTCCCGGGCCTCCTCATTCCGTCCCTCCCTCCCCTCCTCCCTCTGTGCTTTGCTCCGAGACCCCCAAGTGCAGCGATGCCGTTCCACCTGTGTCTGACACAATCACCATTGACAGTTGTTCTAGCTTGTTTTAAAATTCCATACCCTGTACCCCTTGCAGCAACTTCTGGGGTGAGAGCTCCGCAAGTGGCCATGGAAGAGGACACAGGGGACAGGTGTGCAGCTAACACGGGGACACGCTGCGGGTGTAGTCTTGAGGACCAAAGGTGGGGGGATGGCGCATTTAGAGGTCATCCCTCAGGACGGGATCACAGGGGGCAGCCGGCTTTGTCTACATTTCACTGCATTGCCACCAGATGCAGGCAGGAGTTTGTGCTACTTTCAGGCAAATGTTTGTGTCCGCTGGTGGATGGGGAGACAGGTGAGATGCAGGGGGTGACACTCGGGAGAAGGCAGGTGGGCGAGCAGCTCGGGACAGAGCCGCAGCCTTGTGGACTGGCTGCCCTCAGGGGCACGGCCTCCCCTTACGTGGTGCGGCAGCAGTAACACAGGGAGCATGGAGATTTATGTTTTATTTCCTTTCCCAGTGTCGGTCACGCGCACACACCTGCCTAGCCCTTAACAACCGTTATGTCAGAGTCGGTGGTCTCTGCACCTGCCCATGGTACAGGGCTGCAGATATCAGGCGTCGGGGAACTGAGGTTTTTCTACCCCATTTTGGTCTGCTTCCCTCCCCCCCCCCCTTTCCTCCGTAGTTACGTGCTCGTTCACCTGAGCAGCAACTCCGTCGCAACAGGAGTAGAATCACCCTTGTCCCCCTCACGGCTGTGGCCCCATTGGGTCCATCTCCGCAAGCCCTCCCCTGGGAATACGCGTCCTGAAGCTGAAGGTGAGGCCCGATCTCTCAAGGGGAGTCAGAGAACATAACTACTTCTCAATCCATTGCTCTCCCCCCTACTCTGAAGGCTTTGTTTCTCTTTTTCACCATCAATAACGACATAGTTGCAAACCTCAAACCCACTGTGTGTCTGGGATTATTTGGCATTGTTGTCGACAGCACCCCGGGAAGCCTAATAACTGCTCAGGCTCCATGTCGTCCAGCCCCTCATGGTTCTGCACTTATTGTCTCAAAATTCTTCCAAGAGGCTTCCCACCTTCCTCGGCATCCCCTTCCCCAAAGCTAGCCTGCCCCGAACAGCATTTGCATCAAGTCTGTGCGTGACTTGAAATCCTTGAGTTTCACACTTTCTTTCAGGATGAAAGTGCGAGTATCTCAGCCTGACTGTAACCCTTGTTTGTCTGAATGTGAAGTCTGGCCAGCCTGGCTCCCCTCGTGCCAGGAGGGTGCTTCCGTTCGTGAATGCTGCTTCCCGTGCCCATGGCCCCCTCTCCCTACCTCTGCCTTCGCTGACCCTATTTCTCGGGCTAGTGCATCCTTCTCCTTTCACTATCAGAGACGGACTCTTGCCGCGTCCAAGAACATGGGTCCTGGAATCCGAACAACCCAGACTGGGGTGCACTTCCCACTGCTTAGGAGCTGTGTGAGCCTCGGAGATCAAACCCAACCTCTCTGGTCCTCCATTCCCGCATCTCTCCAACTCTGCCTGTTCTTCACGGCTCCTGAGGCAACAAAGGGGCTGATTGCCAAGACCAACTCTTCTGTTTGGTGCCTCCCAGACACCTCGCTCATGCTGGATGTCTTGTCCACTGTCCTGTGGTCATCACTGATCCCTGGTTCCTGAGAATCTGGATGGTCTCAGAAGGTAGCAGAGCAGCCTGCCCAGGAAACCGCCTCTTTCTCTGATTCAGAACTGGCGTGCACTGGCTGCTGAAGAAACTGCCTTTTTCCAAGCCAGGGTGCCTTCCAATAGTGAGGCTGTAAGTAGAACGGGAAGACAATGTGGGTTTATTTTATTTGTGGTGGTTACTGCCACAGTCAGCAAGCTCACACGGGTCTGCAGTACCCTGGGGCATCTCGACAAACCCTTTATGTTCTTTCTACATGTTTCCACTCACAGAGTTAGGCTTAGCTGGCCGCCAGACTCAATGCTGAGCTTCCCCCAAGGTGAGCTTCTCTGCCTCAAATGATCATCGCCTCCATTTGCATGTGGTCTCCTCATTATAATGTAATTGACATAACAGATGCCCATTAGCAGAGCTGCAGACCTCAGCTCCAGCAGGAGCTCAGCTCCATTCAGGGGAGCTCTCGCCGGCTCTCCATTTATGCCACTCCTGCGGACACAAAATGCAAATGCTCTGCAATTGTGTGGCCCCCTCTTCATGTTTTATCTGCATCTCTGCTAGCTCCTGCCGTCCTATACGGCTTTCCTTGGTTATTAACTTGATCGTTTCTTTTATAACTATACCCGTTCTACTTAACTTCCATCCTATCGTGCAACAGTTTTACTTCGGCTCATTACTACGAGCATTACATCCCCTGATCTTCTGCGTGTATTTTTCTATAATACCGTCTCCTTACATTAAGTCCGTCTGTGTGTTTTCTCACACAGATTTCTTCCTGATTTCCTCCCTTAAAACTAAATAAGCTACAATCCCTAATTCATTCTAAGTGTGTGCTTTATATTAGCATAGACAATTTGTGATGGAAAACTCAGTGGTTGAACAGAACTTCAGTTTAAGACTTAAGTACGTGTAGTTGATTGCTGTGTCCCTTTTTGATAAATACTACTGGAAATTCACGTGTGGATTGTAATCACTTCCTGTCACACTGTTTCATTTTGCCCACATCGACATCGTGAAGAGCTCACGATTCTGAGCTGGATGGGATCACGGGGGTCCAGGGCCAATGGCCGGAAAGTGGCAGGTTGGAATGGAAGCCAGCTTGACAGATAAGAAGCCCAGAGTTTATACCTGAGATTCAGGACACTGTGGATTCAAGTGACATCCTATCCTCTCCCTGCTTCTCCAGTGGGCAGGCAGGGGTTCAGCAGCCTGCTCTTTCGACGGGACCCGCCTGTTTCTAGCACGAGCCTAGGCATTGTTAGAAGCATCTTTACTTCCTTCTAACAGCAACAGAACATTCCAGACCCATCTTAATTTTCTGCCTGAAGACATGGATCAGGCACCAATTGGTTCTTCCTGAACAGAATGAGAGGTCAGAATCTGGGGGACAGAGGTCCAGACTGATGTCACTTCTGACCACTTCAGGGTGCAGCCTTTTACACAAGACCTTTGCAGACACTGGTCTTTTTTCAGTTTTGTTTTGCTTTATTTTATGCCTTTAAATGTCATGAGATCATCTCTATATTTGAGGTTTCTCACTTAATATTCATTTCTCTCATTCCCTTCATACCTTGCTTTAATATAGCAGCTTATTAACTAATTCCCCTTCTTCTGAGTTTCTCTCCAAGAACTTTGATGCACTTTTATACACACTGGCACAGAAAATTTTATGTTGAGGTTATGATGTGGCCTCTGATTTTGCGAGATATATTTTCTCTTTTCCTTCATTTTCATGCTTGGCTAAGCATCCTGGATAGATGCCAGTGTTGAGGGTCCAGATCCCTCTTTCCACGAGCACCTGCTACAGAACACCAGCTCCCTGGAGGCAACAAAAACGAGTGGACCGAAACCTCCGTATTCTCTCAGGCTGATGCCGTGGGGATTAAAAGCTCAAGATCTATGATATAACAGATGGTAATGCCATACATTCAAAAAAAGAAAAGAAAAAAGAAAAGCAATGTAGAAATATTTTGGCTCTCAAGATTTTATTTAAAACCCTTTTTAAGTTCGAATAGACATTTCTCCAAAGAAGACATACAAAAGGTCAACAGATAAATGGAAAAATGCTTATCATCACTAATCATCAGGGCCATGCAAATCAAAACCACAGTGAGATATCCCCTCACACCTCCCCTGGGTCCTGCGTGGCCGCGCTCCTACCTGATGTTCTTTCTGCCTGTATTTTCCACTAGAATATGGGCTCCATGGTGCAGGACCATCACTGCCACGTTCATTTCTGGATCTGCGGTGCTTGGCAAATACTAGGGGTTCAACAAATATTTAGTAAATGATAAAAGCAATCTCAATCATCCTAAACGTGGTATTTAATTTTATGTATCAACTTGGCTATGCCATGGTACCCTGTCTTTGGTCAAACACCCAGCTTAGATGTTACTGTGAAGGTGTCTTTTGCTTTTATTTTGGGATTTTATTTATTTATTTATTTGACACAGAGAGAGAGAGAGACACAAGCAGGGGAAGCAGAAGAGGGTGAGGGAGAATTAGATTCCCCGTGGAGCATGAGCGTGATGAGGGGCTCGATCCCAGGACTCCAAAGTCATCACCTGAGCCGAAGGCAGATGCTTCACTGACTGAGCCACCCAGGAGCCCATGTGAAGGTAGTTTTGAGATGAGATTTTAAGATTTAAATCAATAGACTTTGAGTAAATCAGATTGCTGTGTGTAATGTGGGTGGGCCTCACCTGATCGGTTAAAGACCTTGACAGAAAATGACCTTCGCAGAAAAGGGACTTCTGCCAGCAGACCGCCTTTGGACTCAAGCCACAGCATCAACTCTTCCCTGAGTCTCCAGTCTACTGTCTTTCCCTGCAGGCTTCAGACTTGCCAGCACCCACAATCACCTGAACCATACCCTAAAATCTTTCTCTCTCTCCATACACACACACACACACACACACACACACACACACACACACACAATCATCTACACACCTTCTATGTCCATATATATCACCTCTCTATATATTCATATATATCCTCTCTCTATATATCTTATATATATATGCATATGCATCTTATATATACCCTATAATATATCCATATATATCCTATATATATGGATAAATATCCTATATATATTCATATATATCATATATATCATATCATATTCATATATCACATTATATATCTGTATAATCCTATATATATACCCATCTATACCCTCTCTATGTCCATATATATATATATATATATCTCTGTAAGTCCATATATACCCTTTCTCTATATATCCTATATATGTATCTGTATGTGTTCTCTCTATACACATATATATCATATGTAACCTATATTTATCCATGTATATCCTATATATATCCATATATATATAATTATAATTGCTAAATTAAAAAATCACTTAGTCAAGAAAATGCTAAAAGCAGCTGGGATCATTTAGTTAATGTATTTATTTTATTGATGAAGAAACTGGGCCAATATGGGGATCTAGGTGACTTTTTGATACCAGGGCTAAATTTTTATTACTGTATATCTATGTTTTTAAGTAAAAAAACCTGATTAAGTTAATGCAAATTGTTTTAATAGAGGAGCCATGAGACTCAGTAATTCAGGATATAGAGGTTTTCATGCTCTGGGGCCACTATAGCAGATTGCTATAAACTTGGTCACTCAAAACACAGAAATTAATTCCCGCACAGTCCTGGAGATCAGGAATCTAAAATTGTCATTAGGGGTGGGATCCGTCTAAGGCTCTGAAGGAGGATTCGTTCCCTGCCCCTTGCCTGGCTTCTGGTGGTGGCGGGATTCTTGGAGCTCCTTGGCTCGTAGATACATCTCTCCAATCTCTGCCTCTGTCCTCACATAGCCTTTCCCTCTGTGTGTCTGGATGTCTAAAATTCCCTCTCTTTGCTCTTATAAGGACACCTGTCATTTGACATAAAGCCCACTCTCTATCCAGGATGATCTCCTCTCAGATTCTTAACTTAATTACATCTGCAAAGATCCTGTTTCCAAATAATGTCACATGCATCGGTCCTGCAAGATAGGACACTCATATCTTTTTGGAGTTACTCTTCAACCCACTAAAAGAGGGTTTTTTTTGCAATTGATATATCACATACTTATTGTAGGCATTTTTTGTTTGTTTGTTTGTTTGTTTAAGATTTTATTTATTTATTTGACAGAGAACAGCCAGCTAGAGAGGGAACACAAGCAGGGGGAGTGGGAGAGGAAGAAGCAGGCTTCCAGCAGAGAAGCCTGATGTGGGGCTCGATCCTGGAACGCTGGGATCACGCCCTGAGCCGAAGGCAGACGCTAAACGACTGCACCACCCAGGCGCCCCAATTGTAGGTCCAATTAATAAAATAAATTTAAAGACTAATACTTGATATGTCAAGGGCAGACGAGGGTAAAAAAAAAAAAGAAAGAAAGAAAACTAGCCTAGAGGGATTGAGTCCTCTTCTTTTTCTAGCCCCCTTTAAGTTATTTCTGGGAGTCCATTACATCCCAGATTTTGTTTGAGTTTGTCTCAGCTTGCTTCATTCAGTATATCTCCAAGTCTTTCCTTGATAATAATTTTATTCCCCTGTCTGCCTTCTCTTGGCAACAGCTGACCTGGCTATAAGCCCAAAACATGGTAAATGACAAATCACTACCAGATGAATCTGCAAGTTTTACATAGAGTGCTTCCTCCAGGCTCAGAACACTTTGAGGCCCAATAAAATTACTGGAATGATTCAGAATCACAGTGAGATCCATTTTTTCGTGGAAATCCTCTAGTTCTGCTAGACAATAAAGCACTAATGAAGAGTCCCATTAATTTTCAAAATCAGAATATAGAAAATAAGTTATGACAGTCCAAGAAAAATTGTAATGGTGACTAGAAAGAAAGTTACTAAACAAATGATATCATGATGAATTATCAGCTTTTAAATTATTTTCCTAAGCAGTTGGTTTATATTTTTAAAAAATCACTGTAAAAAATTATGCATGATAATTTTTTATTGAAAGAGTAGAAACTGACTTCTCAAAAAAAGATCCCACAATCTGACCATTAAAATGTTTGACTATATATATGTTTTAAATATTTGTGATGATGCAGCTTTGGTGTGTTCTATCTTTTTTTAGTTTTTTAATTTATTTTTTTTCTTCCATGAATTTTCTTCACTTTTACTTTTTGGTTTGGGGGGTTTTTTTCTGAGGGAAAAAAAAAAGGTCACTCCAGAAATAGAAACTCTCCCCACTGGGTTCTCTTACAATTTATGCATTTCCCTTTCTGGCATTTATCTGCTGGGTTGTCAGTATTCATTTGCATATTTCTCTTTCCCACTAGACCATGTAATATGTAAGGACAAGTCCATGTATTATTTATTCTTTTATATTTATAGGAAAAAAAACCACAGAGATTGGCACAATGTTTTAAAGAATAAAGAATATATGACCGGTATTTAAGATTATGTTAGTCAGCTGCGTTTTGGATTTATGGGTCAACCTGTATGACATGAAAGGTTCTTAAAGGTTTTAGTAACCTGTTGTCACTTTCCAAGTTCAAGGACTTTTTACTCTAGCTAAGGGGACCATCATTCCTGGACACCTAGTCTGCTGGGACAGTCTTGGTTACATCTGTTGTTCTGTGCTAATTCTAATAACATACTTTCTAAGAGTCAAAAGTAGCCTGGTCTGGATGAGAAATTATATTTATCCGAAAGAAAGTATAATGTTTACTCTTGTGATTGCTAACTCACTGTGAACCATCTTTATATTTTATAGTTTAGATATGCTCTTTGTGGCCAATTACTGTTTTATCTTAATAATGTTATTTTTTATTGAATATGAATTAACAAAAACATAAATTACAAAAATTGAGTTGTAATGAGAAAATTGTTCTATAAGGGGCATCTCAATGATTTTTTATGAGATGAATACCTACGTAGCCACAGCCCAGATTGGAGTCATATCTACCATATTCTTTTTTTTTTTTTTTTTAATTTGTTGCTCTTGTTCTTTGTTTCTGCTTTTGCCTTCCCATCTTTTTCTAGCTTTGGGGGGTTTGACTGAGCATTTGTATTATTCCATTTACTCTCCTCTCTTGTCATATTATTTATATATTTTAAAAAAATTATACATGTTATAGTGGTTGCCTTTAAGTTTGCAAAATCTATTTCAGACAATCCAAGTCCAGGTTCCAATAGCCGAACAGCAGTTCCCAGGTAGTGTGAGTGCCTTGTAATAACAAATCTTAATTCCTCCCTGCTCCCCGTGGGTCATTAGTGTCCCTCCTCCCACCTACATAAGCACGTGTAAGCATATACAGACACAAAATATACACATAAGCACACACAATTAGATACATTGTATCCATATTTCGAACAAACTATTACCTGTTAGATTAACGAAGATGAAGAAAAATTGTTTTAATTTTACCTTCACTTGTTCCTTCTTCCATGCTTTTCCCTACTTTCTGACCCCATACAGGCCTCTTTCTATTGCCCATGTTTGCAAACATTTATTTATTTATTGTGTTCATTTTGTCTTATCTGCAAGTGTCTCATTATTTTCATTATATGCTGGGCATTTTATATGTAAAATTGTTTCAAAAAACAAACCAGGGACTAGGGTGTTTTCTTCCATCAAGGAATCTTTGCAGTAGATTCTTTCAGGTTCTTGGAGGCCCTAGCTATTTGGGATCTAATCAGTAAAATTTTAAAATTTGAGATATTTTAATGCTGAGCTTGAATCCTTGCAAATACATGTCTTTTTCTCACTCACTCTATTCCTAGACTGCAGAAATTTTGGAATCCAATCTGAACGGAGAGGAGGTCAACTTCAACCTGAGTTCCTGATACCTATATCCCCTTTCCTTGATATTTTCTAAAGTGGAACTCAGTCTTTGAATTTTCCTGTCTGGAACTGGCAACCCAGCCCCATGTAACAGGCCACAAATGCTGGGCTCACGGCTCTGGGCCTCCAGCCTCCCCTGGGCTCTGGATTTGTAATTCTTCCCTGTACTGTTAACTCTGATGCTTTCAAGCTAATGTCTTCTAGCTTTCCTCGCCAGGGAGAATGGTTTAAATCAACTAAATTCCAATTATGAGAATTGGAAGGCCTGACTCATCCTGACTTTTCTTCTAGAGCCAAGAATCATCTGTTTCATCTCTGTAGCCATCGTCCAGAGTCAGTCTTTACAAAGGGCTTTATTATATATCCACTGAACTGAATTAAACCTTTCAAGTTTAAAAGAACCAAACAAAGAGAAACATTTAAATCAAGGAGTTACAGCCTTCACCTTGGCTTTACTTCATGGTTTTTAAATTACTCCATATGAAGTTTCGGTAGTTGTCAAATAGAGGACATGAGAGTTGATTATTTTAAATCCTCATAAAATATTCTTTAGTGAATTGTACATCAATAACAAGATAAAATCATTTATTATGTTTCGGGAAATGCTTAATGTCAAATCATAAAGAAGAGCATACAATTTTAATGCAGTGAAACCTAAAAAAAAAGTAGAAACAAAAACATTTTGTGATTCAATAGAAGTGCCTTGTTTAATGGTTCTACAGACTAACTGTCTGGGGGAGGGAAACAGTTTGCAAAGCCAGTTAGAAATGACGGTCTGTCTGTGACCACATGAAATTCGCGTGCCGATAACCCAGCGATGGGGAGCGGAGATGGCCAGGGGCAGCACGGTTTGACAGAACGAATGTTTCTGAGAGCCAAATTTAAGCTACAGATGTATTAGCATATATGTAACTTTGGCATCAAGTATCAATACAGCATTTGTGGTAGAGACATTTGCTGTTTGGAGAGAGCTCACAGCCAAGTTTCACAGGTGTCAGCTTCATTGGCACTGGAGCCAATGCTTACCAGGCCTTGGGGTTCACTGTAGCCACGCTTGCTTGGGAGAACCGAGGCATCACTGCCTCGTGGGCCCTCGAAGCCATGTGATGACCCTGAAGTTAGCCTCCGCTTAGAGTTTATGCTTTGACCATTGCAAAGTAAGATGCGCAAAGGTGAGCCAAGCAGGTGACTCTCAAAGGATTATCAGCTAAAAGCAAAGGAAATTAGTAAACGGGCACAGCTTTTCCTTCCATTCTCCCTCACCCTCGTATTCTCCTCGTTACAAGGTTGACAGAGTTGGGGCAAACATTCCTGTCAAATTTATTCATGGAGCAATTGTCCTAATGGCACATGTCTGTCGCGTGGGTGAGCACAGATGGAACCATGGGAAGGTGAAGGTTTTCGGTCACTTCCCAATGGACACTATCTACTTATAACACAAATGTTGGTCCTGTTCTCTTGTCTTTGTAGTGTCAGATAATTCATGGGCAATGAATTGCATGATGATCCTAGGCGATATGTTTAAAATGGGACTGTGGTTCAGATTTCCATGGGCTGGAATAAATGATTCAGACCGTAGTGATGTTAGTACATAGGGATACACGGGAACGCCTGTGTGACACAGAGTACAGAAGCATGGCAAAGTGAACAATCACGGAGGGATTTTGTGCGACCCCAAGATCAAAAGGAGCCGAATTTGTGACCTGCCTCCAGAAAAGGTTGAAAAGAACCCAAACTCAGGACCAGAGATGCCCTCCATTCCTAAGACGCCCCTGCACCAGGATGGGTGTGCTTGAGGGCAGTTTAGAGGCGCGATGTGGAGAAATGCATTCTTAATGGCCGGTACACGTTCATTAGGCTGTTCTCACTGTGAAATCTGGGTTCGTCATGTTTGAAAGATTGGGTTGTGGACACTGCCGTCCATGCAATCCTACAACACGGGCTTAAGGGATTGCTCATATCCTGGTACCCGACACCTGGCACAGCTACGCAAACGAGCAGCTACACCTCGGCAAAGTCCTCGTTGGCTTTAGGAAGGCAAATCATTGAACAGTGACCAATGGTGCTATGGAAGTGACTCTCCTAGAAATTGCATAGGATCATTTTGGGTTTGGATTACAGAGTCACCATGTTGCAAAAGGAAAGTTATCTACTAAACTCATGGAGAATTGTGGTAGCAGGAGATCAGGGGTGAGTTTGGAATGCTTACTCCTGGGCCTGTGAGGCAGGAGGAACCCAGGCTGGACAAGGTGATGTAGAAATTCTGAGGGAAAGGGACAAAGTGAACACAACCGCCAACCAGTGGAGAAATGTGAGTAACGGAAGGGAGGGGGTGATTTGATCCGTTCAGGCAGAAATGAACATGAAGCACATTTTCTACACTGCTCCGTTTTGTTTTCTATAAGGCAGAATGGAAATAGTTTGAAATATGAATCCCAAGATCCAGGGACGCTAACGTAAACCTTTAAATACATGAATTATTCAGATCAGGAGGTAAAGAGCATATTTAAAATCATCAATTGATTTTATACATTGTCATAAATATGATGTATACATGGAATATATTGCCTCTCATCCCTCCTGATTTATCTTGCTTTTTTGTTTTTTTTTTTTATTTCCAGGAGAGTTGATGGATAATGTGTACATTATCTTTCACCCGGTGGCAGATTTTCTCGTTATTGAAAGTCTGCCTGTGGATTATTGTAATTGTGCCTAACTCGTTTTCTGTGCTGTTGTGTAATAACTTTTTTAACAGATTCAGGAATAGAAAAAGCACAACGACTGTGGAAATTAAAAAGTAAAGATATAGCATCTCATATTTACCTTATGGCTCATACTCAGCAAAATCCTGGTCTACACTACCTTAGGGATCTGGCTAGTAACTATTCCAACAGAGATTGTTTCTCCGACCCTATTATTCCATGACGGACGTAACCAACAACATCACTAACAAATAATTACACACACACCTCAGACTGAAAGAAGTTTCCTTCCTGTTGGATTCATGCACGAGGTATTGATAATACACCGGACCTGGAGGTTACTTTCAGCCATGAGCACAGAGCTGATTATTACTGGAACACGGTCACAGACCAACAAGAAAATGAAATGGATTACCAAAATATTAAGCCTTTGTTTTAAAATTCAAAATCAGTGGTAGCATTTTATGATAGTCTAATTTTGATCTAAGAATTGAAAGGTCTAAGTATTAGTTTACTTGATACGGATGTACATTTAATTTTTAGTTAACACATACCACCTCTCTTAATGAGACTATAAAAGAGTGTAGGACACATGGAGAAGGTGAATCAGATTTCAAAAAATTTTTTTCAAAAGGTTTGAGTATTTTCCAGCAAATTACAGTAATGATTCAAGAGATGTGTTTGGTTCTTTAAGGGGACATTTTTATAAGCCCGTATTCTTTATAATGCAGTTTGGTTGTATTATTTACATAATAGCATATTTTAGAGGTTCTAAAGTATGGTCCACAGATCCATTTGTATCCAAGATCCTTACATAATGGAACTATTTTTACAACAGTCACGTCAAGTAGGATGTCACCTGTCTTTCTCCCTGTGTTGGCAGTTGTTACAATCATGCAGGTAAGAGTGCAGGACCCACTTGCAGTTGGGGTCAGCCTTCTTCACCCTCGCCCATTTGCACTAAACATTTAAATACGATACATGATCAATTTCACTGCAAAATAGCCTTGCCAAATACATGCCTTTTAAATGGTCTGCGTAACTAATGCAAACCCCTCCAGCACGTGACAGAACACCACGCTCCTCTTACAGCAAAGCCCTGCGTGATTGTAGGGCGGGTAAGCTGGACTGACCACTTTTTCACAGAAAATGATTTTTTTTTAAAGATTTTATTTATTTAACAGAGAGAGAGGGAACACAAGCAGGGGGAGTGGGAGAGAAAGAAGCAGGCTCCTAGCAGAGAAGCCTGATGTGGGGCTCGATCCCAGAACGCCGGGATCACGCCCTGAGCCGAAGGCAGACGCCCAACAACTGCGCCACCCAGGCGCCCCAGAAAATGACTTTTTACTTAAAAGAATGACTGATAGGGGCGCGTGGGTGACTCAGTCGGTTGAGTGTCTGACTTTCGGTTTTTGGTTTTGGCTCAGGTCATAATCTCGCGGTTGTGGGATCGAGTCCCGCATCAGGCTCTGTGCTCAATGGGGAGTCTGCTTGGTATTCTCCCTCCTTCTCCCTCTGCCCCTCCCACTTGTGCTTCTCTCACTGTCTCTCTAAAATAAATAAGTAAATAAATAAATAAATAAATAAATAAATAAATAAATAAATATTAAAACAAAAAGAATGCCTGACCGACAACTTACGTGTCATTGTGACAGACAGTTTAAAATTTGTTGTTGGTATTCAGGTATGGTCGAGCTTTAACAGTATTTATCTAACGGACACGCATATGAGCCTGGCTACTCACATTGTTTGATGTTGTCACGCAACCGAGCATACTTTTAATAAATATACAGTTTGGTATCTACTTGACATAGCTTTTTAACTTATGAAATATTTTCAAGAAATAAATCTGTGTAAGATCGTTGACTCAATTACAATAAACCCATGTCAAGTAACAGAAAATTTATTTCATAAAATTCTTTAAGGGCAAAAACAGCAGTTTTGTATAGGTATAAAGAAGTTCAAATGAAATTCATGGACGTAAGTATTTTACTGTGAAAACCTCTAAGGCTCATGGTC
This sequence comes from Ursus maritimus, assembly GCF_017311325.1. NCBI lineage: Eukaryota > Metazoa > Chordata > Mammalia > Carnivora > Ursidae > Ursus > Ursus maritimus. The sequence continues at coordinate 24,753,898 of NW_024425341.1, read as the reverse complement.
TAGGTGTGCAATTTATAATGGAAGCAAACTTCATACGATGATGCTTGTGAGCAAGATCATGGTTAAGACTTGTTAAAAATACATACCATTAATTTTTAGTCAATGATACATTATTAGGAGAGAAAAAATATCTTTCCAGAGGCATCCATGAAAGAAAATAATTGTATTTCTCATTATTTTGTATTTTTTTGCCTAATAATTGACCAGTGAGTAATAATCTTTTTTTTTTTTTTTTAACTTTCAGCAATTTTTAGATTGAGTTCCTTGAGGACTTCCGGTGTTTCGAACCTAAATGAAATTTAGTTCCTACATAAGTGGTCGTCTCTGACAAGTTTTAATTCATAGGTAATTATTATTCATTCGACTGTGAAAAGCATGAAGGAAAACAGGGAGCCCAGCCAGTGTCTTTCCAACGCAACACCACCTCTGTCCTTCCTGCTTCATGGAGTGTCAGTAAATCAGCCCTGGGGTTTGCTGGTCAAGCCTCGGCTGCACTGTGGCTGACTGATGTTCTCTTGGGCTGCGTCCCATCTGTGGCTTTTCCTGTTTCTTGAGCTTCTCTCCATTAGAATAGTTTTCATCCCTGGAAGTTCTATTTTATTTCCTTTCAAAACAGCTTTGTCAGTTTTGATAATTTTTTTTAAAGATTTTATTTATTTATTTGACAGAGAGAGACAGCGAAAAGAGGGAACACAAGCAGGGGAAGTGGGAGAGGAAGAAGCAGGCTCCCAGCGGAGAGCCTGATGTGGGGCTCGATCCCAGGACTCTGGGATCACGCCCTGAGCTGAAGACAGATGCCTAATGACTGAGCCATCCAGGCGCCCCCAGTTTTGATAATTTCTGCACCACCCATAAGCTCCCTCTTTTATGTATTTACGTTACTGAAACGCAATCTTCTTATATTTTGTAGTTGATAGCTCAAGAATCTTTATATTTCACTGATGGATGCTGCAATTTATTGCTATGTTGACTATGAGACATGATGGCTTCTTTCTTCATTGTAGCAGTTTCGGGTTTTGTGTATTAGTGGCTGTCTATGTGAATTTGTGCATGCGTGGACAAAGGACGCCTGGACTCCTTGGGAATTCTATACAGGAATTCCTCTAGAGAGAGTTTACATTTAATTCTATTAGATGTCAATGGCCACCATCAGCCAGGGATCATTTAAGTTTAACATTTTAGTGGGCATAGTATTGAAGGAGAACAAAGTTGGAGAACTGACACTACCCAACTTTTAAGATTTGACCGTAAAACTACACTCATCAGGACAATACGCATCCATGAAAGAGACAAATAGATCAATGGGACAAAGTAGAGAGCCCAGAAATAGAGCTGCATGAATATATCCAACTGCTCTTCGACAAAGGATCAAAGGCAACACAATGGCAAAGATAGTCTCTTTCACAAATGCTGCTAAAACAAGCGGACGTCCCCATGCAGAAAATGTATGTAGACACCCACTTTCCACTCTTCACAAAAAATAATTCAAAATGTTCATAGATCTAAATGTAAATTACAAAACTATAAAACTCCCAAAAGATATAAGAAAATCCAGAGGATCTTGGGTTTGGTAATGACCATTTTAGATAGAACAGCAATTACCATGATGTAACGCTGAGACTAATAGGATAGGATGCTATATGCCAGTTATAGTTCCACAAAAACGTTGGTCAGCTGGATTTTGTTACAATTAAAATTTCATGCTCTCTGAAAGACACTGTCCAAATAAAAAGACAAGCCATGGATTGCAAGAAAATATTTGCCAATATTTTAAGAAAGGGATGTCATGCATGATATACAAAGGACTCTTAAAACCCAACAATAAGAGCACAAACAAGCTAACTAAGAAATAGGACAAAGGCATTAATGGACACCTCAGCAAAGAAAATACACGGATGACTAATGAGCACATGAAAAGGTGCCTCGCATCATATCAAGGAAATGCAAGTTAAAACGACGAGGAGATGCCACCACACACACCTACGAGAATGGTCCGAATCCAGAGCACCGACCACACCAAGTGCAGACAAGCAATTGGAGCAGCAGCGCCCTCCCCCACCCCCCACTGGAGGGAACGCAGATGGCGCCATGACTTTGGAAGGGAATTGGATGGTTTCTTGAAAATTAAGCAACTTCTCACGATAGGCTTTTACAACTATGCTCCTTTTATTTACCTGAAAGAATGGGAAACATGTTCACCCCAAAACTTGCCTGGTTTACAGAGCTTTATTCATCATCGCCAACTTTGGAAGCAAGCAGGACGCTCTTCCGTAGACAGTGGTGCATCCAGAGCACAGGATGCTAACTCAGCACGAAAAATACGAAGTCATCAAGTCATGAAGAGACACAGAGGACTCTTACATGCATATTAATACGTGAACGAAGCCAATCTGGAAATCTATGTACTGTAAGATTTCAGTTCTATGGCGTTCTAGAAAAGAGAAAACGACAGAGACAGTAAAGAGATGGGTACTTGCCAGGGGTTATGGGGGAGGGAGGGACGAGCAGACAGAGCTCAGAGGGTTCAGGGCAGTGAGACTGCTCTGTGCGACCCTGTCACGGTGGGTGTGTGTCATCACACATTTGTGCAAACCCATAGAGTGTGCAAGGCCAAGAGTGACCCTGATGTAGCCTGAGGACTCTGGGTGATGACGACGTGTCCATGGGGGTCATCAGTGGTGACAAATGCACCATTGGTGGGGGTACTCCTGGAGGGGGAGGCTGTGCATATGTGGGGACAGGAGGTACATGGGAATTCTCTGTGCCTTCTCCTCACAATTGCTGTGAACTTAAAACTTCACTAAAAAAGTCTAAAATTTGAAACAAATTAGTGGGAAGATGATTCTAACTTTGGCACAATTTTGGTGCTGTGAATTTGTAGCTAAGCTTTTGCGTAGGCAGGATAAGGGTCAGGGTAGCACAGAATCCGGTCCTTGCTTTCACTCTGCTGCTCGGACCGTGGGCGCACAGGAGCGGACATCCTTGCTTCTCCCTGTGACAGACTTGATTTAACTTCCTCAGTTCATCTACCAATACTGTTGCCCTTCTGGACCCCTGGCTTTCTGTGTGAGTCTCTGACCAACCTGTCCACCTGCCACTGGAGTTGGGAGCTTCGCCTTCTATTCCCAGTGCAGGGGAAGTTCCTGAAAACACGTGTCCTCATGCAAAGTGTCTCCAGGGAAACATCTCCTCAAGGTTGCTCAGACCCCGAGTTCAAGTTTTCTTTTCTTTCTTGGTCTCCAGTTGTTTTTGCCGCCTCTGACATGTTCTCAAAGACTGAATTTTTTTTTTTTTTTACTTTTTGTTTTTAAATCTTTTCAATTTTGTACCAGAAATAGTTCTTTTCAATTTTGTACCAGAAATAGTTCCTTAGATCACCTCTTCTAACATGTTCGCGGGAACACATTAAGTTGGTATTAATTCAGCGTGGAGCACTTACGTAATTTCAAACATAGCAATGACCACCTTGTTGCAAAGACCTGACCTGATCTTTACCGTGTTTTGACTAATTTCATAGTTGTTTGTGCGCAAAGTCTGTTATTTAATTTTTGTGTCATAAAAAAACTTGATTTAAGGTTTTAACCATTTGAGTATAGCTGGCACAGGATGTTACATCAGTTTCAGGTGCACAAGCCAGTGATTTGACAACTACAGACATTGTGCTGTGTGCAGCCCAGGAGTCAGTACCGTCTGTCCCCACACCACACTTTCCCAACACCACTCACTGTATCCACATGCTGTGCCTGTCATCCCTGTGACTTATTCACCCCATAACTAGAAGTCTGTATTTGGGCACAAAGTCTTTCAAGGAGCTGTTAGTAGCATATATTAATGCACGTATCCTATGATTGAAATAGTAATTTAATTAATCTGGTATTACCATAATTTAAAAAAAACCTTATACCATAATAGTTTTGTCTTAGATGTCATTTAAAATGGAATGTAAAAAAAGAGAAATTAAAAGAGACTTTTTAACAGAGAAAGATCCTTGTCATATATCCATCAAGGTATCTACCACTTTAAAAACCCATTAAATTTATCAGGCAAGTGGTTATTATTTCCTGATTGCTCTCCTTATTCTCTCTCTCTCACTCTCTCTCTTTTTTTTTTTTTGTGCTTATTCTTTAAACCTAATTGTTGATTTCTGGAAGGTGTTTGTAGTGTTTCAGCAGGCGATGTCCAAATGTTTACACCACGTCTCTCAAGGGCGGGGATGGCTCCGCCCGGAGTGCTCAGGTGCTCCGTCTAACAGTGCCTGGGGTGATTTCCGAAGGGCAGAGAGGAGGAGGATTTCCCACCTGTGGCAGCAGATGGGCAGTCTGAAGGCAGAGCAGAGAGGAAAGGTGCTCCTTGTAGAATTCAGGTTGAACATAATTTGCATTCCCAGACCTAATTGATTCATTCCTTTGTTTATTTAACTAGTTTTGATGAATGGTTTAAGGAAGAGATCCATGGCTTATGAAAAAATCATCGAACTGGAAATCTCACCACTTGGGTTCTAGCTTCCCCACTGCTGTTAATAAGCCAAGTGACTTAGGCAGACTAGTTCACATATGTGACTTCAATACCCTAATTCGTCGATTCAGAGGCATGAATCTATTATCCTTAAATCTCTTACCTACGCGACCCTGGACACAGCTCCTTTCTCTTCCACTGCCCAGTGTGCTCACCGACCAGCTACATCACCACCATAATTATATTTGCAAATTATCTAGTGAAAGTAATTAGCCAATTAAAAAATGTACATTCCTAGATAGGAAGGCATCTTTTTGTTATGGAACTAGACAATTTTAATTTGATGCTACATACCAGATACTCCTTTTGGGATTACACTGCAAATTTCCTTCAGAAGAATGACATTCTGACTCTGCTCTAACAAGTCCAATTTCCTTTCCCATTTAAAGGATCCCTGCTGTGAAGTAAGTGAACTTGAAGGGCAGATGCTCTTTTTCTTTTTTCTTTTCTTTTTTTAAAGATTTTATTTATTTATTCGACAGGATAGAGACAGCCAGCGAGAGAGGGAACACAAGCAGGGGGAGTGGGAGAGGAAGAAGCAGGCTCCTAGCGGAGGAGCCTGATGTGGGGCTTGATCCCAGAACTCTGGGATCACGCCCTGAGCCGAAGGCAGACGCGTAACCACTGTGCCACCCAGGCGCCCCTGGATGCTCTTTTTCTAACAAAGGTTCTGAATGGCCTTGGGTCTAAAACCCACAGCTGCAGGATAAGTGAGGATGGGGATTACTCATCAAAATGTGCTCCTCTGGATTCAGATGCGGCAGGAACTTTGGGCTCTCGATGGAAGCTTTCAGTCATACATTTGCTTGATACCTTGTGAAATGATATCAACATTACAGAAATTTTGTAAATATAGGAAACTTATAGTACCATCACCTTAACTCAGTAACGGATGCTTCTTTTTGCTCATTTCTCTTCAGCCCGTTTTCCATAGCCTCAGATCATTTGTGATACTTAGAGTCGTACTTCATACACTGCTCGGCATTCTGCTGTTTTGAGATCACGTTCTATGTAAGCACTGTGCGCTGTTGCCTAGTCCCCGAAGGCGTTTAGCAGGACCGTTTCAAGTCACCAATCTTAATGCACAGGTGCAGTAAGAATGTCAGTGACGAGGAAGGGAAGTGGATTAAATGTGAGGGATTTTGAAAGCTCTACGTAACCATGCAAGTGTCCCCCCACTCCACCCAAACATAAGGATTGGTGATGTACACACTCAGCTGTGTTGTGTTACCTAGGTGTTCTCGTAAAACCAATCTGAAGAAAACTAATCAAGCTGCACGCTACGTTCAGGATGGAATTTTATTACGGCATTACTGGAACCGAGGAAAACACTTTCAGTACAGAAATCATAATATTGAAGACTCTAAATGCATCAATTTTACTTAAAAGAATACTAGTGCATCGTATTTCAGAAGTAAATTTATTTTTATGTTGTGTAAAAGGGCTACTCGGTGTTTCCCATAAAATGCAGGTAGATGTGAAGTACACTTAAAAATACATTGAGGGGGGCGCCTGGGGGCCTTCGGCTCAGGTCAGGTGTCTGCCTTCGGCTCAGGTCAGGATCTCAGGGTCCTGGGATCGAGTCCTGCAACTGGCTCCTTGCTCGGCGGGGAGCCTACTTCTCCTCCTCCCTCTGCCTGCTTGCACCTGCTTGTGCACTCTCTCTTTGTCAAATAAATAAAATATTTTTAAAAAGACTACATTGACAAAGATGTGTGCAAAATATACAATCTCTTGAGCTCCTACTGTGTACCAGAGGCTGTTCTAAATATTTCATTTATAGTATCTTTTTTAATTAAATCAATATGAAACAAACCCACACTAAAATCAGTAAAGTACTATGATGAAAAGCCCAGGTCTGCTAATTTTCCATTATTCATTTCTGCCAAATGATAAGCAACCACTGGAGTCATCATTTTCATATCTTCGTTATTTCAAAATGGGTCTTGATTTTCTCACTCAGGATCAAGCTATCAGAGTTAATTTTAAAAGAAAAAAACAATCCAGCTGCAACAGAATTTCTATTTTAGGGGCGCTTGGGTGGCGCAGTCGTTAAGCGTCTGCCTTCGGCTCAGGGCGTGATCCTGGTGTTCTAGGATCGAGCCCCACATCAGGCTCCCCCGCTAGGAGCCTGCTTCTTCCTCTCCCACTCCCCCTGCTTGTGTTCTCTCTCTCTCGCTGGCTGTCTGTCAAATAAATAAATAAAACCTTAAAAAAAAAAAGACATGTGTATGTTCTATTAAAAAAAAAAAGAAGAATTTCTGTTTTGTACATATGCATCTGATAATTGCATCCATCCCAGGAATAGTTCTGCACTGTGAGTTGGGAGACAAATCAATTCTAGTTGTCAGGTAATAAACAGCAAAGGGGTTTCATGGTGCTATCGGAAGTAATTTTTAAAAATGTCACTTGGCGAAAGTTTGAAAATAAAGCTATAATTACTGTGACAATGTCAAGAAAAGGAGCCTTAAACTCAGAATAATGCAGCATGCTGTGTCTTGTAAGGGATAGACCCCAGTGGCCAGTGATGGACACCTGTCCTGTCTCGAGGACTCAGGTTGTTGGGGGAGGGGTGGGTGGTGGTGGCTGGAGGCAGCAATGGAGATGATGGTGATGTGGCCTTGGGCCAAAACGGACATGTGAGTCCTTGTCCATGGGATCCCACTGACTTCAGGACTTTTAAAAAATGTATTTATATTCATATTGGATGACTTTTCCTATTTACTATATTCAACACCACAAGGAGGTAATTTCCACACCAAGACACCCTTAAATCAGGAGCAAAACCATCGTTGGGTTCCTGGGAGTGGTAAAATGAACTAAGTTAAGATAAAATAAAACTGGTATTATTCTTCATATGTAAATATTTTGGGGCAGGCTTTCATCCCAAAAACACAATGAGGAATTGTATTTTACGATTTCCTACTTGAAACTGCTGCCTTATACCGACTCTGTTACTAAGTATATTTACATTAACAGTAACATCTGCAGGAAATGGCAACATCATAAAAATGCAAAATTCATGACCGATGTCATTGTTAATAAAGAAAAGTCTTCCAACCACAATGTTAAAAATAATCACAGTAGAGAAAATAGATTAATATTTTAACGAAACCAGAGGTTGGTGATATACTTGAAAACAGGTTATAATCTATGCCCATGTTTTATGATTAGATTGGAAGCTTTGCCATAGTCAAAACATGGCCAAATATCAAAGAACCGTCTCTAATAAACGAACTGGACAATTTAGACTCAATTGTAATGTATTAAGAAATTGTTATTTTCATGAAACTGGCTTTAAAATATAGTTTGTGCCTAATAGGAAGGGTAAGATAATTTTAATTTATTATGGGCAGAACAATATTGAAATTATTATGGTTAAGAAATAGGCATTGAAAATATAATTTGGTTTCTTTTATGTGCACATAAAATTTGGAAAGTAGGGGGGAAAAAGTTCATTTTTAATAGCCTGGTTTCTTAGGACCGGTTTAATTAGATTTATAGTCAATGTTTTCATTGCAAACTGTTAATAAAGCCATCAAATATCTAAAAGATTAAACATGACACATCAAACAGCTTGGGTTTTTTGAGCCCCTGACTTAAAATTTTAGTTTATTTCTGTTCAATAAACATCTACGAAGTTTCAACTCATGTTGGTGTGAGAGTTCAACGATGAATATTAAGCTGTTCTTGACCTCAGATACCTAGTCGTCTAGTATGGAGGCTTGCACAGGAGTCGAATAGTGGGGGCTGCACAGGAACTGTGGGGCTGGGGGGGGTAGGTGCAAAGGAAGGGCGTCTGGTGCAGACCCACCAGAACTTTCCGAATGAAGTAACAGGTTGCACATATGGACATAGAATCCCAAGCCGTTGCCTTGATGGTTTCATTCACTCACTGACACTTAATGACATTTATTCAAACACTTGAAAATGTCTACTTTATATGCCCACTGCCGAAAAAGATAATTCCGTGAACAGCTTGCTGAAGACCACTTTGTTCTGCCATGGAGAGAAGCTATGATGGCCTTGTGCACCATGACATACATTACTCTGGTGATCATGTCAGCCTTTTGGAATATTTAAGACAATGATTATTACCTCTGTTTCATAGATACGGAAACCAGGATTTAAGGAGATTGCATTATTGGCTAGAAAGAATCGTCATTTCATTAAGTGTCTCTGACCCCCGTCACTGATTTTTTTCATTTGAGTTATGTTGTCTATTAAGGAAAGCGTAATTAAGGAATCAGAGTAAAGTTCTTTTTTGTTTCTTAAAGATTTTATTTATTTATTTGACAGAGAGAGACAGCCAGCGAGAGAGGGAACACAAGCAGGGGGAGTGGGAGAGGGAGAAGCAGGCTCCTGGTGGAGCAGGGAGCCCGATGCGGGGCTCGATCCCAGGACCCTGGGATCACGCCCCGAGCCAAAGGCAGATGCTTAAGGACTGAGTCACCCAGGCGCCCCCAGAGTAAAGTTCCTGATGTGAGCTCTGCCTCTCTGTGGTGGGTGAAGAAGATACATATTTCCAGGAAGCTACAATGACAAAATCTCACGTTAACATTGGATATTTTTCCCTCTTGTGGACAATGATTTTAATCATTAATGCTATCTAGCTGGTGCTCGTGTTAATTTTCTATCAGGAAAGTTATGTTTGAACCTGGAGAAGTCTTTGAAAGTAAGTCTCAAATAGCAAGATGTTGACTGAGAAAGGGCTCCCGTCCAGAGGTTGGGGAAGAATCCCTTGAGGTTCATGGATCCACGCACCTGTCCATTAGACTCCTGAGATAATTCAGAGAGCCAGAATCCATGATGTCTGGATGCAGCTCTGTCCACTAGCCCCTTGCTCATTCTTTCTGTTCTCTGGTGGAAGGTTCTGGAATATGCAGCCCCTCCAACAGATGCCCTCAGGTGCGCACCAAGTTTCTTTACCTTTCTCCCCAGGGCCTCCTCCACACCCGGCAAGCCTGCTCTGTGGTGCACAGACTCAGCTAATGCTCAGGGTAATTGTGGCAGGGCGTCCGGAATAGGTGGGCCAGCCCACCATTCTGCCGGGGAAGTTCTAGGGGCTCTCCGTGTGCCCCTCAGAGGCTGGGGTGAGGTGTTTGTCCCTTCCTGTCTACCTTGCTGCATTGGCATCTCGTTTCCCCTCCCCTTGCTCTGCTTCTTAGAATCACATCCCAAGTAGATCACCAGCAGCCCAGACCTCATCTCAGACTCTGCCTTCCAGGGAAGTTAACCAGAACGCTTGATCCAACAACGTGCAGCTTTCCTGAGAGCAGGAGACCGTGTGGTGCGTGCAGAGGGCAGGAGCGTCTCTTCAGGGACTCAGTGACCACAGGACCTTCACTTTAAAGAATCATGGACTGATGATGAGGAACTGATTCTTGCCCTCAGTCTCCCCACCTTTGCCCCTGGGGGGGTCTTAATGGTTCTCTTATCAGAAAGGCAGAGACATGGAAAGGCAGAGAGAGACGGACAGAGAGGAGAATCCTGTAAAGTGTGTCCATGCCCCCTCACAGAGCTCATAAATGCGGCTGCTCTCGGACCCGCTCAGTCCTCCCTGGTGCTGTGTCACCTCAGGGACGAGGAAGCCCTCCGGCTGACGATCCGGGGGTCAGACTGCTCACCAGGCTGGTTATCAGAGCTCATGTCAGATAACCATTTAGGTCTAAACGTGCTGTCATTTCCTCCCCGGAGAACGACAGCTAGATGACAGCAAAACTGTCTTGTCCTCGGGTGCCTCTAGGGATCCACGACAGTCCCAGCGCACAGACCTCGTCATAATGATGGCCAAACAGATGGATTTTTAACTCACACACAATTTTTAGTTAGAAGTGATGGAGTATCACAGGGTATTTTATTCCATCATCTAAGTCACCAGAGTAAAGCTGGGAGAGCCCATGTTGCTGACCGCTGATGGGAAATGTCCCACAGTGTAGAAGGACCTGCCTCTGTCCTCCTCCCTGTCCTACCGCTGGCCTTTTGCAGCCTGGGAAGAAAATATTCTACATTGGCTGGTCCGAGAGTTTCTTTCCTATCTTTTTGTCCTGGCTGGAACCTCTGACTGCCCTTTCTTCCTACAAATTTCTACTTGATCAACTCCCAGTGCAAACTCACCCTGTCTAGGACACCTTCCTGACTCCCATCCCTCTGGCAGAATTCACCGTCTTGTCCGAGCTCTTTGCTCTGTTCATTCCCATAAGGGTGATTTAGCACCAGGCTTCCCTCCAGGGCAGGGCCATGTGTTGTCCGTCTGGGACCCCACAGCGGTGGCCAGGCCCGCACCCTTTGGTATGAACGAGTGTGTGACCACAGGGTGGCTAGAGGAGGAAGGTGGCAGCGCCTGGTGCCTCTCCTCATTGATGGCGGACCTCGGTGATGGTGAGGAGCTCACCTGCGTGTCATATTAACATGATACTGTGCGTGATGCCCCACAGGGCCGATGAACCTGGTCCACACCTAGCTTCAAGTGCGGGCACATTTCTCTCGTAGTCAGAAAAAAAGTCATCAGTATTAGGTTCCTTATAAGACAGTATTACACATCTAATATCAATATACCAGCTTCATTATAACTGGTGTATTTCCTCTCCCAACAGAGCTGAGTATTCACTCTGCTAAAACAAAGCAAGAATCAACAGCAACAACAACAAAATGCAGGAAAGAATAAAAAAAAAATGCAGGAAAGAGTTTGCACTGGGAGTTGATCAAGTAGAAATTTGTAGGAAGAAAGGGCAGTCAGAGGTTCCAGCCAGGACAAAAAGATAGGAAAGAAACTCTCGGACCAGCCAATGTAGAATATTTTCTTCCCAGGCTGCGAAGAAAAAAAAAATAGTAAGAAGACAGGGAGGAAGGAGCAGGCAGGCAAGTGGGCATTTGGATCTATGCAAGAGCTAAAGTTTTATGTATCATTTTGGTTAATCATCAGATTACTTAGAGGCAAATTTAACAACTTCTGGAGAATAGCGTGACATTTATTTACGCTAATATTCTAGAGAAGGACAGTCGTTATTGGTATATCAGAATTGTGTGCCACGATGATGAAAAAATTAAAAAGCAAAATTAAATGCTATACTTCAATACATGTGCTTGTGTGTGTGTGCACATCTGTGTGTGTGTGCACGTCTGTGTGTGTGTGCACGTCTGTGTGTGTGTGCACATCTGTGTGTGTGCACGTCTGTGTGTGTGTGTGTGTGTGTGTGCGTGTGCTTCTGTGTGTGGAGCTCAGGCACACATGCGTCAATTTAGAAACTTAAAATATAAGCAAACATGCTATGTTCTATCACAGCTAGGAAATCTAGCATAATGATGATTATGATATGATTTGGTATCATAAGAACTCTGAGAATTATTTTAAATGTGGAAACTGATTTGTTAATTCTTGTTAACTTCCTTCCTTCTTGTTTTGTTGGGGATTAAAGCTTAAGTGACTTGGTTGGTGTTGAGATGCACACTGGAGGTTTCGTTCAGGTGGTACACAGCTTATCTTGTTTTACTCCTTTGTCCTTGACTGTACTTGTCAGTTGTACAGGAACTGATGTTACGAGTGTCAACATTCTCGTGTTTCTAGTTGACGTTCATTCAGCTGGAGCCCCTGAGGCGCAGTGCTCCTCCCCGGGAGTCACCCTCAACCCCTTAACCTCTTTGTAGCTACCTCTTCCTGCCAAACAATCCTAGCAAACTCCCAAAGTTAGATCGAGAGCACAAAGCCCTTTCCCTAGTCAGGTGACCGAGGGCTGGTGCAGAAACATTTCAAAACCATGAACGTTGGGACCAGCATAGATTTATATTTGCAACTACACCTCCATCCTCATCACTGTCTGTGTGTGGAGCGTCCCCCTGGGGAGCGTTTGCAGGTCTCGTAGCTCGGAACGGGGTCTGATGCCTTTCTACACCGAACTCTCGGCTGTCTCAGACTTCCCACCTGAAAAGAAGCCACGCTCCTCCCCCTTCGCTATACGTTCTGTTACAATAACTGGTGCACAGCCCCGCCTCCAACAGCTGCACCACCAACCACTCAGCCAGTCCGAAAGTCTAGTTTTCTGAGATTTATCTTTGTTTTGAGCCTCAACTTCTCATCAGTCAGCACGTCCTTAGTATGTCTATTTCCTGCCAACCTCTGTGCCGTGATTCAAGCCGTTGGTCTCTCAACCAGATTCATGGAAGAATCTCCTATTGGGTCAGACTAAATTGAACTTTTACCCACCCTACAATCCCTTCTCCTTGCTGAAGCCAGAGCAGTCATTAAGAGAGGAGCATTAGATCAAATCGTAACCCTATTAAAAGCTTTGAAAGGTCACCCCATGTATTTTCTTGTGTGTGAGTGTAGGGTGGGCATTCTCTTTGCATCATTTAGGGCTTTTTTTTTTTTTTTTCAATTAATTGTCTTCACGTCAATTTAAAAACATGGTCATGCCTTTCCCTCTCAGAATTCTCTCAGGTATGAGATCTCGGGCCTTTTCCCTAGAGACATCCCTACGTACTGGTCTATCCTCCTGCCTCCATCAGTCACGTGCTAAACGCCTGAGCCAAGTGTTTGACAGAGTAATGTGCTCTTTCATGAGTCAGGCAGGCAGGTGTGGCCACAGGAGGCAGAGCAGAGGCTCAAGAAGTCCAGATCTATGACCCTCAGGGGTCCTAGAGACAGGAGGCATGCCCACCGCACAGAGCCATGTGGGGATGGCCACGTGGGGATGGGCATGGTGTCAGGAGCCAGAGGGGGACTTAGACCACAGCCTTTATTGGGATTTCCACAGGAATGGCAGGCAGGGGGTGGTGAACTTGAGGATTGGCTGGTTTAGATTCACTGGGCTTTGGGCTATGGGGTAATCTCTAGTTGCCGGACACCCGGCCCTGGGGTCATTCAGGCAGAGGAATGCTGCTTCCAGGGTTCGGGGCAAATGGAGGAGGCATGGCTCTGGACAGGCTGGTTGGCCCATCCCAAGCTCGCTCCCAGCTGGGTCTTGGCCGCCGCGGAGAACCGGCTAGCTGGGAGCAGCAGTCTCCCTGCAGCCAGAAAGGCTTTGAAAACATTGTAATAGACAGAAACGCATATGTATACTAGAAAAATGTCAACAGTTTCATCCCAGGGGCTACCTCCTAAGGATATTGTAAACAACTTCTCTTCCTGACTCTTTTCTCTAAACTCTTAATAATTCCATTATTTTTGAGTATTTCTACTACTTTGTTTTCTACTGCTTGTGAACTTCGCGTTCTCTTCGTTCTTCTCGGATCCTTCATCCTCACCTGCTTTTGGGTCATGTCTTTGTCTTTCAAGTGCTTAATGGTTGACATTGCTCAGTGTCTTCCCCGTCCCTTCCATCTCTACACAATGGCCCCAGGGACCTCATGCCCATGCACAACAGTGGCAGCCTATTGGTGTCTCCCTAAAAAGGACAAGGGTGACACATCACACATGTGTAATCATGCATTGTGGCCTCCCTTTGCAGTGGCCGCCATTGGTCTACCTCATTGGTGGGATATAGGAAACAGGGGGCATGCTACCGCAGCCAGAACGTAAGAACTATGTCATTAGGACGTGAGGACATTGCCGCCCCCGGCTGGAAATTAGACAGTGTCTTATGCGCTGGCAAAGTTTTGGCAAGAGCACACATTTCACATGTGAGTTGTAACTCCAGTCAAACCAGCGGGTGAAAGAGACAGTGTTGGTGCACGCTGCCTTTCCTGGTTCCTCGTGGCAGATTATAGCCACCAAGAGACGAGCCCAGGAGAAAACTGATAGTTGGATCGTGCTTATATGAAAGAACATATGTTTTCAAGCACAGAAGTGTGAACAAGGTGGTGCAGATTGAAACGGCGGTTGTTATTTTCTTTACTGGAGGCGCGAATGGAGGAAGGACCCATGTCACGCACTGTCTTATCTGACATGGTGAAGCATCCGCAGGGAAAGACTCGGGTTTAAGCCAAGTGTGTAAAGCGATACCAGTCACCCATAAAATAGGTAAGAAGACGGTTTTCCCATGTCTGTCAGGAGCAGAGCGGACTTGTATGTGCTAAATTGTTTATTGTGCACAGAGACAACTAGCTAGAGGTTTTCTAACGAATAAGTTACACGCTTACGTTTAGAGTATTCTCGTACGTACAAGCGAACCGATAATAGAATCGGAACACGGACCCCAGGGAGGGGGTGAGAGATAGTTCTCACTTTATTTCCTTCTGACTATTTTCCTCTACATAAGGTGCCTTTTCTTCAGATTTCATTTGCTCCAGTGGACGCGGAGCACCTCGGGTTTTTCCTGATGCAGCCTAACAGCGTCTTTAACACACTCCCGATTCAAAGCACCTTCTTACGGGCCACTTAGGTATTTGCCTATGTTCTGCACCTACTCTGATCTCCCTGATCTTGGGCTGCTGGTATTTCGAAGCCATATATAAACCATTTGTGTTAAAGGATGTCTCATGCATACATCACACATAACTCATACTTCATGGAACTAGCCTGGACTTCTGGTCAATCAGACCCACACGCACCTCCAGCCCTGTACTTTCTGTAACGTCTATACGTTTCTCTTACAAATCTCCAACAGTGTCCATGACTGAATCATTGAGCCAAAGTGGACAGGAAATACTGTTAAAATGCTGGTGAAGAGAACCAGCCTTCTGACCATTTCTTTCCTGGAGTGAATTTTTACGTCTCATAAGTACGATACGATACGGAATGTGGTAAAATGGAAAGACCATTCGGTCGCTAGTTATTAACTTCAGGAAAGCCCAGCCAAGCTGGGTCCCATGTCAGAGCCTGTTTCTTCATCTGTAAAACCTACAAAGTGAGGTTAATGGCTCTTACGGGGCCGAGCGAGCCATGGAGAGGATTAAATTCGATTACGCATGGGTTCTGGAGGCAGTCAATACACATTAGCTCTCTTTCCTACTTTCCTGACCTAAATTATGTTCAAAGTCATGTAATAAGATACTTTTTAGATAAAGTTAGTCGTAGTTCAGAGGAAAATACCAATGCGGATTTCAAATCACTGAACTTTTCCTTGCTTGTTAATGTGGACTAGATCTAATGAATATTTTATATGTATTCTAATACGGGAATATTGCAAAATGTCTTTTAAGACCCATGACGGTGATGCATATTTTAAGTGAAAATGGATTAAGTCTGTTCTGGGAAAATGAATTTGAGTTCACTTGAGAAAAAAGGATACTAAGAAATTTTAAAAAGCGTATTATAGAAATAAAAGGAATACAGAGTGATTTTGTTTCAGAAGAAGCAAGTAGGAATGGCAGTGAAATGAGAAGAGATCTAAAGATAAGGACTCCTACGTGGCTTCCCCCAAATACTAGCAATGACAATACCCATGGCCGTGCTCTGAGCAGGACGGGCATTCCCCTCCAGACGGTCCAGGGGATGCCTGCCCCACGTCACAGGTGGTGGCTACGCCCACGGGGAAAGTCATGTGAAGAGAGAGGGTGACGCCAAGCTAGCAGGATGACTGCAGCCGGTCAGGCTGCCCGAGACACTGTGGGTGTAGGTGAGGAGCCCCAGGCGTACCGGTCGAGTCTGGATCAGAAGATATTTGACGATGCCATCCCAGGCTAACCTTGATCTTTAGGCCTGGTGACATGGAGGCTTTAAGAGGGAGTATCAGAGGGAAGGAATCAGAAAAGGAGAAAAGAGAGTCTTCATAAACTTTGACTTTTCTCCCAGGGCACAATCCGCAAAACCCAGAGAGACCGCTGCCCAGGAGAACTTGCCATAATTCCTGTTGAGTGTTTGCCTCTCGTAAGAGAGGACCCAACAGACCTGAACTCAAGCAGGACAGGCCTCTGAGAGAGTGGAAGCAGCAGGAATGAACCCTGCAAGGGGAGAAGAGGGGGGAATGCATCTTCTAGGGCCTCACGGGGAGCAGGGGCAGCGTGGTTAGAGTGTCCAGGGTGGGATACCCGCAGAGCAGGGGCGCAGCACCGTGCACCCCAGAAGCCCACGGACCAGCGTGGGAAAGGCTTGCCGAGCGGGCGGGCAGTGCGTGAGCAGGGCTGAGCACCAGGGCTGGGACTTCACGTGCACTCAGTAGAATTAGGAAGTGTTTGGAAATGAAGTGAGACGTGGGGAAAACCGCATCTCTCTTGTCACATAATGAGAGTTTGACACTAACCGTGTCCGATTATCTACTCTGTCTCTCGTGCAAATTTAAGTGGTAATACAGTTTCATGGTTGGAACACATTTGCAGTTGCTTACAAAATATCTGAATCTAGTTCTTCATTCAGTCAACAAATGGGCTGTTTTGAAGTGGCAAGAAGACCCTTTGGCAGAATGGGAGCCAGCTTCAGGGTTTTGTTCCCCGAGACCCTCCCTTTTTACGGCACTTGGTTGGCAAGGCCCGTGTCTGTAGAGGTGGTCTCAGGAGGACATCCGGAGTTCTGATGTCCCAAAACTAGTATTTTCATTTGCTCTTTGTTCACATTTCAAGCCAGTAAATACACCCTGACGTTCTTTGTTTGAGCAAGGCCTCGATCTGGAAAGACTTCCTTCAACATTTTCAACTGGAATTTCTTCGGAATTGACTACGATCTATGTATCCGGTTAGAAATGACTTCCCAAAGGATTAAGGAAGAGTTGAAGAGCATATATTTTCTCAGGATCTTATTGAGGAAACTGCAATGCCTCTTGCTTTTATAAAATATGGGAAAAAATAGGCTTTTCTATGATTTCTTCCCTCTTTACCCTAACCACACATTTTTGGGAGATAAATCGGCATTTCTGGCACACCCTACCATCTGAAAAGTATAATGAAATTATAAATATCTAGATGCTATAAACATAGAGCTGTAGATACGTCATTTGACATTTAACTGAGGCACAATTACGTTTTGGAGCTAAGTGAACACGGAAGCCTGGGTTGTCTACGGTGGCTAAATCCCATTACAGATTTTAAAATATGGATCTGGGGGCGCCTGGGTGGCACAGCGGTTAAGCATCTGGCTTCGGCTCAGGGCGTGATCCCGACGTTCTGGGATCAAGCCCCACGTCAGGCTCCTCCGCTATGAGCCTGCTTCTTTCTCTCCCACTCCCCCTGCTTGTGTTCCCTCTCTCGCTGGCTGTCTCTCTCTCTGTCGAATAAATAAATAAAATCTTTAAAAAAAATATGGATCTGAACCACTTATGAAGGGCTTATAATGGAAGTATTTTCCAAAAGAAATTTTTTGCCTTGAAGAAATGTCCCCATGGCCTGACTTTGTCAGCTTTTCATCTTGAGGCGATGAGTTGTGTCCCCCAGGTGGTGTGGAGGAGGGCAGAGGACACATTGCGACAACCCGGAGTCCTGCCATCCGCCACACATCTGCCCTTACCGCCTGATCGAAGCCAAGGGCCGGCAGCTCGGCTGGGCTCCACTGCCAGCAGGTGCCACAGTCCCATAGTCTCCAGTTGTCGGGGAATTCGAGCCATCCTGTTCCGGGAGAGCTCTGGAGAGGGGCAGTCTTCCACGCTTCTCTGCGTGCCGGGATCTCTCTGTGTGGAGGCTGTTTGCAGAGGACAGCGACTGATGGCGATCCAGAGGACATCACGGGGAGGCAGGAAGAACCTGCCTCTTGGGATCCCTCGGAGCCCACCACTGGGCTTTTGAAATCACATGCACTCTCTCCTTCCTCCCAGAACACCACTGCTATTATCTATTTCCAATTTTTGCCTCATCTGCTGTAGGTTTTCTTTTTGCTTTGTAAATTAATTCTGCTCTCCAGTTTTAAGTTCAGACATTCAGATTTGGGCGATGAGCTAACCATTTGGGGACTACTCATTATATTAAAAATAAATGATTTTCTTCTTAATGGGAAGGTTTGCTTTCCAAGAGGAGAATTATTTTCTATGGAAAGCATACAAAAGGAGGGAGGATCCCCAGGACACTGTGATCGTGAAATCAGATTTACAGAGTCAGGACACTTCGGGTGGTTATGTGGCCACAGAGAAGTGCTTCCCAAGGCCGGAGGCGACAACACACGCTCTGGCAAAGGGAAGATTCTCGGAACGTGAGCGGCTTCTCATGTCTGGATGATGAAGGGAAATAAATACTGAATGTTTCTAAAGGATATTTGACTTGTAGCAGAATAGTGACTTTTAGTCACAATAGTAATTTCTTTTTTTTAATCTTTTTAAAAATATTTTATTTATTTATTTATTTATTTGAGAGAGAGAGAGAGAGGGAGAATGAGCAGGGGGAGGGGCAGAGCGAGAGGCAGGAGCAGACTCCCTGCTGAGCAGGGAGCCTGATGCGGGGCTCGATCCCAGGACACCGGGATCATGACCTGAGCCGAAGTCAGACGCTTCACTGACGGAGCCGCCCAGGTGCCCCACATAATAGTAATTTCTTAAATAATATAAATAGACAATAGCACTATATTTTATTTTAACTTTTTTAAAAGAAATTTTAAGTAATGCATCACTGACAAAGGAGATCAAATCTTTGGGTGTATGTAATCTGATCTAATGGCTTTATTAAACATGATTTATGTACGTTTGGAAAATAATTCCTTTTGGTTATAGTTTAGAAATATATTTCAACGTAGTGCAGGGTTTTAGAACCAGAAGTTGTTCAGCGAATCATGCAGTCTGATATTTTCATGTCTGGGGCCTGGGTCCCATGACTGGAAGATCTCGGCTTGAGTAATTAAGTCAAAATTATTTGCCTCCTAGTTATGCTGTCTCTTCATCCATGATTATGACATCTTGAAACCCCTAACTATGCACAAAGAATTCTTAAAATCAGACCATGTTGATGGGGAACAATTGATAAAATTAGCCTACACTGAATGGAATTATGAAGGGGGCCATCTAGGGAATGAAATATTACAAATGGAAGGCCGTATGGACCCTAGAACGCATGCCTTGATTTTCAGACAGGTTTTTTTGGAAGTAGGTTCTCTGCACCCTTGGATTTGCCCGAGGTCCTCCTGCAAGAAGAGGGAAGCCTTGCAGAAAATTTACAGGGGGCAACAAAGAGGAGATAAAGCAGAGCCACCATTGGTGGCCAAGACAGAAGTGAGCCAAGTGCGTGGGGACTCCATGTTGTCACTTAAGGATGAATTGCTCAGATATTGTTGAGCAAATAAATGAAGGCATTTATTCAACAAATACTTATTGAATAGATAGAATATGCCCACGGGGAGAGGGGGATGCAGGGGAGGAAGATGTGCCCTGTCTTCCAGGAACTCGGAGCTCTGGGGCAGAGGTGAGGTTGAGCCTTATGTTGGTCCCAAGCCTGTAGACGTGCAGGGCTGGGCCACATTGCTAGCTCCTCCGGAGGGCTGGGAAATGGAGCCCACCACCATTTGTGGGGGGAGGAGAATGATCAAGACAGTTTTTTTTTTTAAGATTTTATTTATTCATTTGAGACAGAGAGAGACAGAGAGAGCATAAGCAGGGGGAGAGGCAAAGGGAGAAGGAGAAGCAGACTCCCCACTGAACTGGGAGACCAATGTGGGGCTTAATCCCAGGACCTGGAGATCATGACCTGAGCCAAAAGCAGACACTTAACCATCTGAGACACCCAGGTGCCCCTGATCAAGACAGTTTTGAGAGAACTTTTTATTCACAGGCTGCCGAAATATTTCCAAGGGAGACACAGAGCTGCAAGCAAACTTTAAAAAAGATTTTATAAAAATTGGTATACAGTCTCCTCCTTGATTCTAGACTCTACTACGGATTTGCACGTATCATGTACAACAGCCCATAGTGCACGGGCACCAGGCAATGTCCTTGAGGTCTGATCCTGTCTTCTTTGGGAAGAGTGGTGTGACCATAATCACCATAGCTGTACACACGAAGCATGTCTCCCCCTGTTCCCCACTCTGTCTTATACCTCACACTGCTTCATACAGAGGAGTCCAGCGACATGCTCATTTAAATGTAAGCTTTTGGTTTAAGGTTCTGTGGTCCTTTTGAAACACATCCAGGAGATGTTTAAATTCTGTGAGTCTATTTTAAATGATTGAGTATTAGTTTAAGGTTTTTTTCTAAGTAGGATTTGCTGATGTGAAATGAACAGAGAACTTACCAGGAGCCTGTGGGCACTCACGTGGGCGGCCGTCCAGCAGGAAAGGGCCGTAGGAAAATGTACTCGCAGCATCTCTGGATGGAGTCAATGAATCGCAAGAGGAGAGATAATGGAAACTTTCCCACGGCCACTTCCAACCCAGCATGACCTCCAAGCCTACCTTCTGCCTTGCCCTACAGCTCCCTGAAAACTCCCTGTCTGTGCACATTGCAGTCTGCAAAGGTTTTTGTTAAAGGTGTTAGCATAACAAAACAAAGCAAAAGTGACTTGTTTATATGTTCTTTATATTTTCCATAGAACTTATAAGAAGGACTATGAAAAATTAAATGCCATACGCAAAGATCTAGCAAGTGGCTTTTCCTAAAAGAGAACTTCTTGAACATAATTTCTATACTATGATTTTCTTTATGAGGTTGAACTCACGGATAGTACAGCCTGCAGGAGCAGTGGCCTGAGCAAAGGCAGAGGCCCCTCGGGGAGGCTGTAGAGGCTCCAGCGCCCCATGGAATCCAGGAGGGCTGCGCGGGGAGGGAGGCAGAGGCACAGGTATGCAGGAAGCTAGGTGAGGTCTGTGTGAGGGGAGGCTTCCAATGCCCATCTCCACCCGCGCTCCAGAGGGCTTGTGGGCTTTGAATGCCCAGCTCGCCACTCTGCTGGGGGACAGTGTGGTGGGCGTGTTGGGGGAGGACAGGCCCTCCTCATCACAAGAACGTGGTGTGCGTGTGAGGGCAGGTGGCTGGGGCAATCTGAGGGGACAGGTGAGCTACCTGGAAAGTGTGGCCTGACTATCTCAGGTAAGGGGGAGATGGAAACACGGCAACACTTCTGCCCTGTGTGGGGACCCACAAGAAATACTTGAGACACAACCGGCCAGTCCCATCTGTTTGCTGTCTTCACTCACCTTTAAAACGTCGCCCCTTGGAATCAGTTCACCTGTCTGTCCCTGTGAGCTTTCAACAGCTGAAAGTTAGTATCACACCTTGACAGATTTTGACAAAATGCTCGAAGTCCGGAGTTGCACGGTCTAAAATCTTGGTCTGATATATTCAGCTGCATGACTTGGGCGACAAATAGGACCTTTCTAATCCTTCTTTCCTAAAATAGGAATTCTCTAAAATAAGAACAGGGTAGTTCTTAACCTCGTGGGGCTGCTGTCAGAATGACATCCGTCAATGGACCCTCTTTGCACATGGGAGTGACACATAGTAAGCTAACTGGGACACAGTACGTGCTCATTAAAACTACCCATTGCTTCTTTGCATCCAGTAGGGCAGAAATCTCGTAGGGAGAAGCAGCTGTGTTGGTCTCCTTTTGCTCTCACTGGAAGATAACAATTAGTCCTAATGAAAAATCATTTGATATTTGTGACTACTAACTTCACAAGGTATATTAACTACATAAATACAACATGTTGGTAGCACTGGGTTTAAATGTCAACACCTCCCTGGATGTTTTTATGTTTAGATTGGGGCAGTTTCATGGTATGGGGTCATTGTCAACACAGGACACTCTAATAAGAGAACGCCGAGATGAAGGTCAGAGTCTGGATCCGTAGCTCTAACACGAAGACAATACCCCCAGCTTCCTCTGCTCTATTTTCCTCTATTGTAAATCCACACGTTACCTACCTCCCTCACGGAAGTGAATGAAGTCTATTATAGCCAACTAAGTTGTGAAACTCCGTATGAGTAAAGTGAATATCATTAATTGTAGATTTTCAAAGAATTTATTTGATTCACCAATTTTTTCTACAGTTTAGTAATTAGGTCCTTGCGGGGGTTAAGTTTTTTGGGTGAAACTGTACATCATATCTCTTCCATATATATGTAATCTTATTTGAAATGTAGGAAACAATTGCTAAATACAAATTCCTGCCTGTTGGTGAGTCGGTGTGTGTCCTTGTCAGGTGGGTTGTCCCTCCCCAGCGCCCCCTCCCTCACTCTGGGAGAAGAAGGGTGGTTTCTGAGCAGGTGCTTGGGAAGAACAGCTTGATCAACCCCATGGGTTCTCCTTTCCCTGGAGATTGGCTTTCTCTCAAAAAGGAGTCTGCTCTTCTCCAAGGTCTTAGGTGGGAGTCTTGCAGACATTCCTCCAGTGCCAGGAATGGGGTGGTCAGTCTGCATGATCCAGGGGGGACACCGGGGGATGACCCTCGGGCCAGCATGCTCCTGATAGCATAGCTGTCACTGGGATCCCCACTGGACTATCTTCCATACCTATTTTTCAGTTGTTTAAACTAGGAAGGGAAGAAAGGGGGATTATTTTGGGGGCATCCTAATAACTTCAGAGATCCCTCAATATTTTGATTTCATATAAAAGTGAGGAAATCAATTGTCTGCATATGCTTGTATGTGGAAAGCATTTTTACACTAGGCTTGGTGACTCCGGAGGAAACCTGAGCCCCGGGTGTGTCTGGAAGACATTGTGTAGACACTGGAGACCCCAGAGTAGGGCTTGCCTCTTACCATCTCCCAGTGGGAAGGGCTTCCCGTTTAATGAAATATAATCTGAGAATCTGGAGAAAGATTACTGTCATGGATTTGACAGTGGGGAGCAGAGGACAACACTGTTGATCCAAAACGCCTCTAGAGATGGAGGAAATCCAGCTTGGGAAATCTTAAAAATGATGTTTTTTGCTTTTTTAAGATTTAGCACTCTACACTTTAACTTTTAGTGTCTAATACATAACGTGTATTTTAACTAATCTTTCCAGTAATTGTATCATTATAATTATTTTGGTTGAATGAAGATCCGTGAAAGTTTCCCTATTTAAACATTGACCTGGATTATCATTGGATATCATTATAAATTCACGTGATCTATTTAAAGAATAATATACACAATATTAGAATATATGTGTGTATTATTTTATCAGTATTTTAAGAGATTCTTTTTAGAGGATTATAATCATTTCTTCTAATGCATAAGTGAAGAAAAAAGCTTTAAAATTGCTGTGTCAGAATTAATCACTATTTGTTCTTAAACTTCATTCCTTAATGATACATAAACAAAACGGGTACGAATATTTGGCTCTACAGAGGCAAGCTGGGTGCTCCCGTGTCTAAGAAAAGTAAGTGTGCCTCTTCTGCTACTTTTGAATTTTATAATACGTACATTTATTATTAATTTTAATGAAATACATTTTAAAATTAAGGTAAAATACTTTGTAAATGATCATTTTATCCATATCAATTTCTATAATTCAGTCCCTTACTTCATAGTTTCAGCCCTTTGGAGAACAACAGGGGGTGGGGCATATTAGACTTTTCTCCTTCCGGGTGGTGGAAGTCCGGGGACCCCCTGGCCAGGCTTGCAGGGAAGGAAGAGGAGGTCCATCTGATGGCTCCCAGAGTCCCAGGCATCAGGGCTAATGAAACGGAGTCCTGTGTTTCCCGTCACCTCACTGTCCCTTGTTAAAACTGACACGGGGCTCTGAGCTTGATGGGGGAAGAAAGTCAATCTACTACCTGAACGGTCATATCGGTCATATCAGAAGAAGCTGAGTCCTTTGCACAAGAGAACTGGCAGCTCATGGCCATGGCCGGATGTCTGTGTCCCCCTGCAAATCACAGGTTGGAATCCTGCCCCGTCACGTGATGGTGTCAGGAGAGAGGAGCCCCTATGGTGAGATGAGGGTCCTCACCAAAGAGACCCCCAGAACCCCCAACTCCTTCCTCTATGTGAGGACACAGCAAGAAATCTGCCACCTGAGAGAGGGTCTCACCGGAGCCTGGCCTGTTGGCCTTTGACCTGGGACTTCAAGGCAGAACTGTGAGGAACACACATGGCTATTTAGATGCCTTCCCTCCATGGTAGTTCGTTATAGCGACACGAATGGACCAGGACCTCATCTGTTCTCCTCGGCGTTGGGACTGCAGAGCGTGTGCGGATGATTTTCTGTTACGAGAAGCCGGGATGTGGGTGGCTTGTCCTTCACCAGCCAAGAAGGACCGCCTGCCGGGCTCTCAGCACAGTCCTGCGTTAGCAGCTGGCCGCTGCCCGGGGAGCCATCCCCTGCCCCACAGCGGCCGGCCAGCTGCCCCCAGCCAGGGTTCTTGGTGTCATTTTCATGGTTTTCGAGGCACTTTGATGGTAGCATGGGAGAGGGACAGCAGGAGGACGTTATCTTCACAAATGTCACAGAACATTTTGAGTGAAGATGGAACTGGGGGGAGAACCCTGCATTCCCTGGATCTAAGATTCTGAGTATTTTTCTTATCTGTTATGATTCCGTTATGAGAAAACGCCATACTGATGGCTGTGGTTAGACATAGTGGAGTGACTTTTTTCTCCACACACGTCTACGTTTTCAGTTCCTGCTTGGGCCTCTGTCACCGGGACTCATTTTCCTGCTGGTGTGGTGCAGTCTCCCACCCTTGCAGATCAGACGTGAAGGCCCTGTGCACTGGGTTATCAGGCAATTGCTCCCCAACCCCTTCCAGAGATCAACCATTGACTATCACCCCCTTCCAGAGATCGGCTGCTGACAGTCACTCTGTAATGTTCACCTCAGTCTTTAAACTCCTCTAGGGTAAAAAAATAATCATAACAATGCTTCTATTTAACCTTTTATTGTTGTATACAGCCTGGGGCTACTCAGTTAGATTTGAGACTTGAACGACTGGATGGCTGAGGAAAAAAATGCTGTATTGTGGTTTAACCTCACTGAAGGTCAACAGCTGCAAGGCGCACACACACACACACACACACACACACACACACAAACGACTCAGGAATTTTGATGGCCTCAGGGTAAGACCAGCAATGCTCTTAAATATTGCATGATTCTGAAGTGTTTCAAGGTTGGGATGGAGCTGTTCCTGCTTCCAGAATGACTTTTGAAATTAAAAAGAAAACAAAACGAAACAAAAAACAGTTTATTATCCAGGGTTTTAACTCTCCTCTAAGGCACGAAAAACATTTTCACACAAAAATTTATATTTCAAACACCAAGATTCTTTTCAATATTTATAACTTTTCAACCCCTTCCGAAATTACAAAAGAAGAGGGGATGAGGAAAAGAGTTAAGGCATTTTCTAACCTTGAATCAATTTTAAATATGTTTACTTGGCAATCAATGAGCTTTACAGAACTTCTCTCTCAAGACTTTCAAAGCCCTTAAGACATCATGGGCCATGAAACATGGTGACAAGCGCTCAGTACCTATTCAAACGTAGATCCGTTCCTGAATGGTCCCTTATGGAAAAAGCTGATTTCACTTTCATACCTCACATTTACCTCCTACCATCAGAAGACAGCACCACCTGCAGTTGCGTTCAGAAAAATGGCAAAAAATGCAAAGCAAATCACTGTTTTTGACTAGACTTTTATGGAGACATTCTCAGGGCCTGACTCAGACATAGAATAGTCGTGGGTGGTATTTATGCTTAAACATCTCTCTTAAAATGTATGATCGTTTTTACAAAGTAAGTGAAATATTTAATATTCAGGCATTATGACAAAATATAAAATATATGCATAAAAATGGAAACACATTTAATCCCACAAACATTCCACAGAATGGGAGGAAACGGAGGTATTGACATTTAGGTTTAAGGATGGTAAGGGACCCGCGCTTTCACGGGAAGTGTTGTTTACCTTTCTTTTTTCGGGAATAGTACTTGCTTGTGTCTTTTTTTTTTTTCTGTTAGCTTTTCAGAATATTTATTCATTTTTTATTTGCTCAGCATGTGGAATGCCTATAGTGATTTCACTGAACTTACACTGAATCTTGTAGGATTGCTGAGATCTTTAAAAATTAGCGGGCAGCCATAGACGTGCTGCATTCTGAAAAACCGAAGTGAAATCACGTGCCACTTCTACTAGTCATATTCCGTTTCCAACGTGTGTTTATACCGTATGCAATGGGCTGAAATAGATATTTAAACAGCCTTGTGAATTCTCATCTTCAAGAGCTGGGTAAACTAAGATGGGTAAGCTATCGGGATACATGAATAACTGAAGCTCCGGACTCTAAAAATTCCACCCGAATACTTACCCTGTAAATATAGTAAACTTTCCAGAACAGCTCTATACCCTATCAAGAGCTCTACAGTAACTGTGTCTGCCCAACAGGTTTTGAGACACCAGGAGCAAGATGCTTTTGTCTCCGTATCTCCCCCAGGTGCCGGCTCTCCGCGCGGGCTACGCACCAAGCCCTCCGACCAGCTCCTTGGGGAATTGCAGCCAGGAGAATGACACCAGCTCATGCATTGAGCCTTCAGGTGTAAAAAGCTCCCACGCAGTAGGGTTACTGTCTTGGGGACCAAGTCTTCTTAGTTGAGCATGATTTGGTGCCCAGGTCCGAGGCGGAGCGCGGGGGGTGCGTTTCCTTTGTCCTGCGCGGCAGGCCTCCTTGTGCGTCTGTTCAGGGGCTGGAGGCCGCCGCTTAGACGGGTGAAGGCGGGTACTTTTCTCTTCCAACTTGCCCTTAGTTTTTGAGCAAGTATCTTTCTGCAACAACATCTGCCCTGAAATGGAATATATTATTAAAAGGTTGCATGTAGACATGTGTCTGTTGTTCTTAAATCAATGCCTTTCTCTGCAGTGGTTTTCATGTACGCAACAAGACACATAGTTTTCTGTAGAAAGAAATGGGGGTGAGATTTTGAAAAAAAAAAAAAAAGTGCCTCATTCGATGTTCCTACCCTGTATTGTATACTTTTTAATTTGCATGTCTGCAGTTTTTCTATACTGGAAACTTCTTTCATTCAGAAACGAATTGCTATCTATCTGTGTATCCTGGGATGGAGAGGATACTGCCGGCCCCACATGGTGGGCGCCCAAGAAATGTTTTCCAAATGAATGGATCATGGATAGTTGAAAGGACACAACAATGAAGAAAGTCATGGAAATGACAAAATGGGTGACTGGCCAGCAGGTGATGGGAGCCTCATAGGGCTTCCCATGGGGGACTTTCCTACCCCCTTAATCTCACATCCTGGATCCATAAATGGATCCCTCAAAGAGAAAAGAAAACCAGTCTTTGGTGCCTTTGAGATTTTTCAACGTTTCTGAGTAAAGTCTTAAAACAGTGACAACGACGACCAGTTGGAGTGCTTTCTTCACATCAGATAAAGATCCGGCTGGAAGCATGGAGTCACTGTCTCGCTGGGTTGCTACAGCTCTCTGTTAATTAGTCTAGATCAGGAGCACAGGGTGTCAGAAGAGATGAACCATCAGCGTAATCTAAGGACATCAGTGGAAAATCACAGGTATGTCAGATTTCTTTCTTTTTTTTTCTTACAGCCCTAAGATTGAACCCTATGTCTAAAATTCATGGGCTTTTCTCCATAACAGTGAAATTGCTCTTAAAGTCTGTTAGGGATTGGCGACCAAGAACTTACCACATTTGGAAGACAGCAGCCCATAACCAATATTTCATAACCAAACTCATTAGCAGAGAACAGAGGGAAAGATGTGACTCTCAAGCTTTTGTGCCTTCCCCCATCCTGCTTCGGTCACTGTGACCCAAAAGACAGAAGAGAAAGGTGCAAGAATCCACACCAGCTTCTTTGTTCATGACAAAGAAAGAACGTGAGGGAGGCAGAAAACCCAGAAAAACATGGACTTTTTGGAACTTAAGGGTGGACATTATCTGTGGAACTGCACCCAGTCTGGCAGCTTGCTCCAAGCCTTCTCCTGTCCTATTGGGTAGAGCCAAGAAATGTCACAGTCCTACCGAGAGTCTTGAACTATTGTTCCTACCTCTCCATCTTCATTGAGAATGTCAGTTCCGATTATTCTCTTAGTCAATGTTTACTGAGTTTCCGGTGTGTACCAGGCGGTGACCTAGATACTGGGGGACACAGTCTGCTCAGATGATGTCCTTGTCCTCAGGGAGTCTAAGTGGGGACGCAGAGAGAATGGCAAGCCCCGTAAGTAAATATGGAACATGCTTCTAGTCTAGTGGCAAATTCTACGAAGAAGAATCAATCTGAGTAGGGGCCTAGAAGGTTTTGGGGTGGGTTTTAAGCAATTTAGGTGGCATCTTCGATCCCTACCACATACTAAGGTCCTTGATTGGCGTACTGACCCAGATGTTTCAGCTATCAGGTAGACTCACGAAAAAGACATTTTATTAAATTGGGCGGTGGGAGCTTTTGAAAATACCTGAGTGGTCAAGATTGCTTTCGTTTCGAAGAATTCACAAATCAGGATTGGCCAAAAGCAACTGAATTCTGTGGCTTCACATAAACATTTCCTTGGAAAGATGTTTTGATTTTTTTATGTTTGTAGGAAAATTACATAATATTTCAATGATAAGTTTCAATTGTCTAAGTTATGAAGCCATCAGAGAAAGTAATAATATCTAAGGAACACTTACGGAGTTTAATCCAAAAATTACATCATTATGTTTATGATGTGATGCATGATGTAGAAAAGTCATACCAGCTAGGTTTTAGGGATAAATGGTGCCAGGAGCAAGGTGCCTTGGGAATGCTTCCCTCCATGTTGACTTCTTTGATTATCTGCAAGTGGTGAATAAAATATACTGTCTTCATGTCTAAATACCAATAATTTGATCATTAGTAAACTGATGAAAATGATTTCAACAAAAGAATGACTTTGTTTCATAAAGTAATGATATTAAAATCACCACACCAGGCACGCTCTTACTCTCCACGAGCTTTGTCTTGCGGTCCTCACCAGCAATGGGGCAGAGAATAGCATTATGTGCAGTGCAGGGATACTCAGACACTGACCTTGTCCATGTCCATTTAGCTGTTGAGTGCTGGAGACTGAGTTTCCTTGGAGGTAAAAATAGTACAGGCTTCAGCTATTTCAATGAACGATGCCATTACAGTCAGAAGAGCATTTTCCCTTCTCATAACCCCGACCACTTGGCATGTGTGTATTAGGTTCATGATATCGCATTATAAGAGTTCTTGAACAAACCTGCACATCTTTCCTGTACAGCCTAATGGGTGTGGAGGGGATGGGGGAGTAAGGGAGAGTAAAGCTCTCACAGTAAGCGAATCAGACCCACAAACACAGAGGCGAGATGGCCTATAATACATGACTTGGCAGTGGAGTTGAAGGCGTTGGTGGGCACAGCTATGCCATCTGCCCTATTTACAAGCCCTTTGTGTTTCCTATGGGATAAGATGATTCTGAGCTCTTTTTCCAATTTGCCCAGTTGAGCCCTTCTGCTCCCCTTTCCCGCGTGGAACTGTGTGTGCTACACGATCACTGAATTTCCCTCCCAGTTAAAAGTGCCTTTTGGTTTTGTGACTGGCATTTAGGTCAGTCCCAAAGAGGGACCGACTTCAGGTAGAATTACCTGACTTCTAATTTTCTTAGAATTTTTAGCTCAGGAAGATTACCTAACTTTTCTGGCCACTGACTATGCCTCTCTAATAAATTTCAACAGTGGTGACGGATCATTCGACAAAGTCTTGTTTCCCTTCTATGTATAATAAACCTTGTTACAGGGATACATGAGACAAGGGATGTGATCCTAGTTTTGGAAACATTTGGGGAATCAGGGAACGGCAGCCTGGAGTTAAATTATGAATATCTAAAGTGTGGCATCCTTGTTCAATGGTCCAGACTTCTGGAGAGATGGGGCCATGTGCTGTTGACTCTCTAAGTCTGTAGTAGTGGTCCTCAACCATGGCTGCCCCATAGAATAATCTAGAACACTTGACAAGATATTGATGTCAAAGGCTCAAGCCAGATCAGTTAAATCGGAATCTCAAGACAGGGCAGGTTGTCTGTGGGATTATTGTGGGTTGCCAGGGTTGTACTTAGGAGAGCCTAAACAATGAATTACCCTATGTATATGCCCCCTTTTTATGCCCTGCACATTTGACAGAATAGATTGAATGAGCAGGATTCTAAAATGCCATGTAACATAGTCATGCAATCCTGTGTGTTCTTCAAAGATACGCTCACTGAAACTCTTCCCGGCCAGATTTCCAATCCAATCCTGCCTGAGTGCAAAATGTCATGTATATTTTCCATTGGTACAGTTTGAAGAATTGAGGTTCTCCGTGAATTATTACTTAACAGTTTTATGGATAGTGGCTGAGGCTAAGACTGTTGATGTTTTATTACTTAAACCTTCACTCAGAAGGACAGCATTGAAAGGAAAATTTATGGGATATTTCAGTAATTTTAATATCAGCCTCTGGCTGGGATTTCTTATATTTAATTATGAATTCCTAAGCTATCTTTGGTAGTGATACATTCATTCCCATGTATTCATGTATATAAATATAAGCAGTGATATTTTCTGCCGATGGCCGTGTTATTGACTACACACGACATTCATGCTTAATGATGGATTTTGGCAAATATAGTATGTATGTCTGCTTTAAGAATATCTGAGAAGTGAATGTATTAAAAGATGTTAAATTTGCCTGTAACTGGAAATTTAATAGAAATCTCTGGGGTCATTGAGAATCTATTTTAGGTAGAAAACTTAAGGTACATCATTATTTAACCCAGAGATTAGCACAGCGTTCTGAAAAGTACATAAGAGAGTGTCTTCCAGAATATGTTGCTATATGGTTATGGCCATGAGCCTTTTAGGAGACCTAAACCCACCTGACAGACCTTCTTTGAAATCCTGTGAGCATTTACCTGTTCCTTATTGGCAAAGAATTATAAAGACATTTCTTTGCCCGCTTGGCTTTTATTGCTTTAAATGCTTTTCACTTGTCTCTCTTTCAACACATCTTTCCTTTAAATACAGCTTAAAACTCACTTATACGATGCCCCTGATTCCTGATCACTTCCTGTTCCCGGGGCTCTCCGGGCAGACGCATTTCGTGAGGGATCCGAGCGTCCAGGGTTATTGGCTCTGGAGAACCCCACACCCTTTCTCCCCCTCCCTCGTGTGTTGACGGTCTCCGTGCTTTTGTCACTTCTGCATCCCAGGGGTCAACATAATGCTCCCCACAAACAGAGCCTCCGAACCTGCTGGAGAAACAGTGCTTAGGTGGGAATCATCCCCTATCCTGGGGGGCCCAGCGCGACCCTCCCTGGCTCTTTCTGCTTCTCTGCTTTGTTAGATTTTCTCTGTGCTATGACTTGATCAATCCCTCGGCTGACCGTGGAGGACGCAGTGCCGTGCATGGGTGACGATAGGGGCAGTGAAGGCAGAAGTTCCTCTCGGTGGCGGGCTGCCCCGCTGCTAGGTTCCCGGAGGCCCCCCGCCAGGATGCTCCAGCAGGAACCTCGGCGGTGGGGACTGCATGGGGACGTGCTGGCCAGGTACTAGAAGAATCGCCTGCTGCAGTTACTTTATGGTGTTGGCAGAAAGATGCCTCATAATGAAGGGCTATTGTTACGGTCATGCATGCTCGGTCTGTTGGGGTGCAGGTCTGGAAATGAGAGCAGTCCAGTCCTGGGCATGCTGGCTTCCTGGGGTGAGAGCAGAGTTACTCTGGGAAGCACTCAAGGCTCAGGGCCAGGACACGGCCTCCTTTCTGGTGTGAAAATCACTGGAGCTCCACCTTCGTCCCCACCGGCAGCTCGTGACTAATCCACATTCCGTTGTTAGATAGATGGAGCTCATTCCTAAGGGCGACCTCGCTGTGAAACGCTCACAGTCTCCCGCTAATTGTCGGAGGAAGTTCTCCTCGAGCAAGCTCCTGCTAAGTCCCTATAAGCCAGCCTCCTTCCTCCCCGCCTCGCTACACTATCACAGCTTTGCCGGAGGCTCGGATTGCAGGTGGCATGACACCTAATGAAACCGTCCTACCTTCCCGCTGTCAGGCAAATGTGGAAATAAGTTATTAACATTCAAAAATACGGGTAATAGATTAAAAATGTTCCCCCTGAATCTAGTGCAATGGGAATTTCTACCTTTTCCTTCATATTTCACTTTCTATGGAGATAGTTTGGTTGTTCTCTGGGGTCTTCGGGCTTGTGCCAGGGGCACTGGGAGAGCTCTATCTTCACATTTCACCTCTGATGGATCTGCTGCTGAGGGAGCCACAGCCTCGGCTCCTAAGGGCATGGGTCAGTGTGCAGCCCAGATGACCTCGAATTCACTCCTTCCATCTAGGTCCTTGTATTAGTTGGGGTTCTCCGAGAAACAAAACCAACAGACCTGTACAATATATAAATGTAGACCGCATGCCTATCTCTCTCTCTCTTACCCCTCCCCCCCCACATTAGGATGTGGCTCACACAATTACAGGGGCTGAGAAGTCCCCTGATGTGCCGTCTGCAGCTGGGGAGCCAGGAAACTCTGGCATCACTTAGTCTGCAGGCCAAGAAGCAAGAGCATGGAGGTGCCAGGGCCAGAGATGATGGACATCTCAGCTGAGAAGGTCCATTAGCTCTTCCTCCACCTGTTCTATTCCTTCCTCAACCAGTGCATTGGACGAGGCGCAGCTGCAGTGGGGAGTGCTCTGCCTTCCCACCTCCACCAGTACAAGTGCTGGTCTCCTCTGAGCCACCCTCACAGACACACCCTGGAGCGGTGTCCCACCAGCTCTCCAGGCCTCCCCCACCCCCACCACATTGGTGCGGAAAGTTAACCATCACTGTCCTCCTTGAAGGAGCAGGTGTGGGGGAAGGAGCCCCACTGCAGGGCAGCCCGCCTGCCCACTCAGGTCTCGGCTGACATTTGCCAAGGGGGGTCTCTATCAGGAGGAATTCCTCAAGACCATTCTTACACTTTCCAAATGAATCGTAAGCACCTTCCAATGTGCTAGAAGCAAAAGGCCCCCCTGCTGTTTGTAGAAGAGACTCCCGCGAAGTTATAAATGAGTTTCCCATGCTGAGTGGTGACTGTCTACTGGGAAGGTTGTGCAGAGAACGGGCAGCCTGAGCAGGACACCCTGCAGGAGGACCGCCCTCTTGTCGTGAGAGCCAGAGCACGGCATCTGGTGTCTGTCTCCATGCAAAGATCCTGCTCGCTCATTGTTGGGACCCGTGAGCTGGGAGAAGGTTGCGATTTAGGGAGGGTGTGTGAGCAGAGAGATGGGGGCTGGCTGTTGGGCTTTCTTCTCCCACACTGTCTGTCAGAAGCTCCCCTCTGCTCCTCATTTCCCCTAGATTCCAAGTGGGTTCTTGAGACCCCATCAGCTGCAACAACACCTCACGTGTGACTGTGACGTCGACTGTGGGGAACACTGACATCGTGCCTGCCCAAGGGCACCTGCTCATTCCAACCCCCCTCCCCCCCCCAGCACCGTGAGGGGAGCATGTCACCGAGCCTGTTCCACATAGCAAATCGATGGCCAGGAGACTGAAGTAACTGGCCCATGGCCACGCCTCTCATGGCGGCAGTCAGTCTAATCGTTGAACTCTACCTCACAACACAAGACTGAAAGACATGCACAGCAGGTGCTCCACGTGTGGTCATTTCTGTTAATGATTAGAAAACTTTGAACAGATTTTTTTATGGCTAAAGATGAGCTTCAGTGCTGCTACGTGATTATAACTGAGGCCAAGAATTTTGACTGTCTTGCGTACCAAACCTGTTCGTCATGGAATAATCCATGAGTCCGACGCAACTCACGTGCACAATTGCACACTTTCTTGTGCAGAAAGCATGTGACAAGCACTTTATAATCATGACCTCCACAGCCCTCAGAGTGATTTACAATAACCCCTCTCCTCCCAACATGGGTGAGGAACTAACGTTTAAAGTGCTAATTATTCGGCTATTCTAGTAAGATGCAGATTGAGGATTTGAACCCAGATCTGACCCCAAAGCCTGTGCTCTAGGGGTGCTTTTTGTCATGGGGTGTGTTCCTGCTACTGCCCTACCACTGGATGGTCTTCTGAGGAGACCCGCATCCCGTCAAGGTCACCACTTCAGGGTGGCGCTGTCTGCAGGCTCCCTCATCCATGGGCTAGCCTAGGGACGTAGACGCTTTTTCAGGACAAGCAACCCAGGCAGGTGTCGCACGGGTGGTCCTTGCTACCGCAGGGGGAGGAGCTGTCAGCTGCAAAGCCATCTAAATACTTCAACACAGGTGCATGCTCTTTGTTTTGATTGTTAAATGTTTCTTAGAAGAGACACAAACTTAAAACTATCTGTAACCTCTTTTTCTATCTCTCTGTCCCAACATCATCTTCGTTTAATAGAATTTGATGTTCTTGGTACATACAAAGTAACTGAAATCCTAGATCCTAATTTTTGAAATTCTAGCTTTGTTTTCAGAACAGCACAAGGAAAGACAAGGAATTACAAACCAATTTATCAAATTAACGTTGCTCTGAAACTTTCAAGTGTCTTAATTGTTGCTTCACAGATGGGCATGGAGAGGTGTCAGACCTGGATGTGAATGATTGTTCTCTGAGCTCCTATGTTTGCATTTGAGAAATGGGCAGGATGATATTCTGTTTTCAAACCATTGCCATTAGATTATCTCTGTCCATCTATCTAATCATTATAAATATATTTAACTATATTATAAGATAATCACATTGCCCTATACATTATGAATGCCCATGAAATGTTATTATTCCTATTAGGAAAGAAAGTGTTCAGAAATTTTTTTTAAAAAAGACAACAGAAACATTCAGACAGGCAAACTGAAAAGTGGGAATCAGCAAATCTGATTTTAAAATATGAAGATAGGGATTACATTACATTGAAGCATTAGGAAACACACTGGCTGTGCCTGGGGCCCTTAGGGTTTATGTTTCCATTTTCCTGTTTACCCAGGGATTCTGCCCCACAAGGATTTGTTGGCCATGATGTGGTGTCTGGCAGCGTGTCCCCGGTCCACTCTGATGGTGGTCAGCGCCTTGGAGAGGGCGATGAGACACTCCGTGGGAAGCCTGAGGTCAGGAGGTCTACTCAGGCTGTCTGAGAGGACCTGCACATTCCTGAGAAGTGACCAAACTGTCCCTTCCCAAATCTTCACTCTCCCCCAGGATGCAGTCTCAGAGATGTCTTTGGGGACTCATCTCACATATTGCTGCTCAGAGACCAAAGGAGAGGCTGCAAGTTCTGATTCCTTTCAGAGAGACGGGGGCTCCCCTGGGAGCAGCAAACGCCATGGCCAACAGAAACACGGCATGCAGGTCGCCTCATTGTTTTCATCTTGAAAATACTTGGGAAATTCTACATGACCAGTCTCACCACAAAGAAGTTAAAAATTCACAATAACACATATGTATTTGTGAGAGAGAGTCAGTGTGTGTGCATATATATATATATATATATATATAAATATACATAGCCTTGTTTTAATTTTATTCCAACTGTATGCATTCCATATATACATTTAATAAAGCACTATTTTGCAGTTTTGTTTAATATTTAAGTGCTGTAATTTTCTTACAACCCCTTATGTTTGAATAATTTAACCATTACTTAAGAATTTTAAAATTCGAAAATGTAATTGATTGACGTGATTTACTGTTACTTTGTCTCCATGGTAATATTTTGCTAAGAGCCAATTTAGTTATGCAAATATATGCACATTTTATGTCTAGAAATTCCATTTAATTTTAATAAGTAAGTTAGTGGACAAAAATCATATATTGTTGAATTAAAGGGATTATGAATAAAAAATGAAACTGATTATCTCACCAGAGGAATTTCTATTATTCAATTACTCAGTTATGAATTAAAATGAGACTGGGAGTGAAAAACCTTGAGTTGATCCAGTCAAAGTGCATATTCGAGGAGCAAAATCCTTACCATGAATTTGTGGAGAAGACCAAAGGAAACAATATGAAAGCCACACTCCCAAAATTAACAGAAAATGCCCCAAACCATGAGAGGGTTGTTAATTCTAGTTACCTTTCATTATTGTTCCCTAATACAGTTTAGAACTTTGAGCTGCTCAGAAAAGACCCTTATCTGGCATTTTTTATAATAATTATTACTGAAGTATTCATAAAACAATCATATACTCTCCAGCCTGTAGAATAGAATTCTCCCAACATTCACAGTTTTAAGTGAAAAAGGTTGCAAAAATCATTCCAGACCTGCAGAAAGCACAGTCCAATGAGGACCTTCAAACAGCAGACTCAGGCTGGGAACGGAAGTGAGGGAGCAAGAGACCGCAGTGCTGTAAGGGGCGATGACCTTCAGGGCAGGTGACATGCAGACCTGCTGTTCCCAGGCCCAAGGGACAGGCTGAATCCTCACGCGGTGTCTCCACCAACTGGCAATCCCAGGCCACTGCCCAAGATAGGTCACGGCGAACATGCCCACTCTGATTTCCTACATCGTGACAACGGGTGAGTTAAGAGACTCTGAACTCTAGGAAACAAACTGAGGGTTGCTGGAGGGGAGGGGGGTGGGGGGTTGGGGTAACAGGCTGACGGGCATTAAGGAGGGCACGTGATGTGATGAGCACTGGGCGTTATATGCAACTGATGAATCACTGAATTCTACCCCTGAAACTATAAGACACTGTATGTTTACTAAATTGAATTTAAATAAAAAAAATTAAAATGTTGAATTTAAGAAGTGCAGAGGGAGAGAGAGAGAGAGAGAGAGAGAGAGAGGAACTGTGGGACTCCAATATGTGCCAGAATTTTGTGGGCTTTAAAAATCTAACCCAGGGATGCCTGAGTGGCTCAGTTGGTTAAGCATCTGCCTTTGTCTCAGGTCATCTCGGACACCTGGGATCAAGCCCCGCGTGGGGCTCCTTGCTCAGCGGGGAGTCTGCTTCTCCCTCTGCCCCTGACCCAGCTCTTGTGCTCGCTCTCTCAAATAAATAAATAAACTCTTTTAAAAAAATAAAAATCTAACCCAAATCTGAGCTAGGTTGGGTTAAATAAATGTGAGTGAGGTGTTTTATTTTTTCTTTATTCTTCACATTGCCCGTTGGAAGTAATATTTATTTCACAGTCTGAGCATTGCTCTCTGGTTCATTTTGCTTTGTAGTTAAAACAGTTTGTATTTAATAGTATGGAGGCCCTGTCTCTTACTTGTAGCTGTTTTAACAAGATTCTCCACAGTCAACATGAAGACGTGGTATTACCATAATTCTCAGATATAATCTATTGTAAGGCCCATAATTAGGTTCACACCAGCTTTTATGAGGAAGCAAACAGGAGGCACTAAATATACAGTTCGGTTGCAAGAGGCATTGCAGTTACAAAAGCTGAGATCCGAGAAAAGGTTTTTACAGGGAAAGTAATGAAATAGGATACCCTATTTACTGTTTCGTGTTTAGGATCTTCTCAAGGCATCAATCCACAATAAATATGATTTCATTAACTCTATGCATCTTGAGGGAAAGCTGAAGAAAAAGATAATTTTTACAAACTTTTCACAAGAAGTCAGAATTTATTTTTTAAATATTTGCTACATTCAGTGCATCTTACTGTTTTTTGGTTTTGTTTTGTTTTGTTTTTTTTTTTACTACTTTTGACATTCCTATTCCAGCTGCAGTTGAATGAACCTGTGCTGTCATTGTCCCTCCCAAACACAGCAAAGGTCCAACAAACGGCAAACAGGAG
The DNA here is from genome assembly GCF_017311325.1 of Ursus maritimus. Lineage (NCBI taxonomy): Eukaryota > Metazoa > Chordata > Mammalia > Carnivora > Ursidae > Ursus > Ursus maritimus. The sequence continues at coordinate 24,715,975 of NW_024425341.1, read as the reverse complement.
TGGGGTTGTTCCTTTTGCTCTTAGAAACCGAGATGGAGTCTTTCAATATGCAGATACTCCACAGTGACACTTTCTCCCCTTTCCAGACCCAGCCAGGCCCGTCCACGCCTCTGCCCATGAGGCCCCACCCCCCAGCCTGTCAAGATGTGAACAAGCAGGAGCAGGAGTTCTAACAGCTTGAGGTTGCATCACTAAGGGACCCCAGCACCCACAGGGCCTGCCCAAGGAAGCCCAGCTGCCAAGAGCTACAGTGTGTCCAGCAATACCAGGGGACACCTTGGGGTCCGGAGCCTAAGCACCAGGAGCCAGGCAGCAACCCCAAGTGCACAGGGACCACCCCCTTCCAGGAGTTTTCCTTTGGGCTCCACTGAACCGGGCTGGCCCCCATCTCCCCTTGCCTTCCTGTTCCCTTTAAACCATCATCTCTGCATAAATCCCGGGAGGCCCAGTTCACACCGGCGCCTCTCCTGTCCCAGGAGTTATGTCACTGATCGGAGCCTTGCTGCCCCTGTGCCCAGCGCCTGCCAACTGATCTCTGGGCCCACAAACCAGCCTGAGATGTCCCGGGAGCATTGGCAAGGCCTTGACTCAGCCCGGCCTCCCTGCAGGGCCAGGGGGACGGGCCCTGTCACCAAGTGACACACAGGAGTCAGAAGGGCTCTCTTCCCAAAGGGACACCTGCCCCTGTCATTCAGCCCCCAGCTGTGAGGTCACCTTCCCACCGAACCACCTAATCATACAAAGCCCCCGGAAACAGTCAGCTGCAGGTCCCCATGCCCTTCCCTGAGAAAGTCCATTTCAAATTCATTGTAAATATTTGAACATGAGAAAGGGAACCCACTCTTCTTGTGTCTGATTTCCAGAGCTCCTGTGCCTGAAGCTTGAGATGACTTCATTCCCAGGATCTGTTCTGTGGAGGTCTGAGACGCCTGGGCCCGGGTCCCCCCACGAGGAGGGCAGGAGGGCTGGGGTTGCTCGGAACAGTGACCATAGCGTCCACACATGGCCATCCTAGGTTGGTCTCACAGGATTCGAGCACTGTCTCCCACCTACGACCTCACTCTTGCTCTTAGTAAGCAAGATGTGCACAATAAAATGGACATACGTTTCTCTGGAAAACAAAGCCACAGAGGGGCAGTTGGAAGAGCTGCTTTCCTTGTATGGAGGGTGACGTTTAGCCTCGAGGTGGAAGGAGGATTGCGAGTATTTTTAGCTTAAAGTTGCACAGTCAAACCAAATTATTTTTTAAATTACTCTGAAAGCATTTTTTTGGTACCTATAATGAAAAGGAAATGGAAAATGTATATAATGATCTTTTATTACAAAATAAATCTCTTGACTAACTAAAAATCACATTTTTTTTGATGAACAATTTAAAAAACACTGAAGAGACACATGGTAAATTTGTATTCCTCTATTTAACAGATCTTTATTGTGTCTTCACCTGGAGTCAGAATTGTCTCAGAGTCAAGAATTTCAAAGGAAAAAGAGACAACAGGAACATGAACAGTTAACCACTTACTACTGAGACTTATGCATGGAGACTAAGAACCAGCCATGGGGAACGTTACATTTCCCATTAAATAGTTACTTCTTTTAAATTATAAAGAAAAAACAGATAGTGTATCAATACATTACTACTACACCTCAGTAGTTTCTCGTGTTGTATAAAATACTTTATGTTTTAATGTCAAAGATGTTTGAAACATAATCTCCCTATAATTCATGCCTATCTTTACCTACTCACAGAGCACGCGTATTTCCAGATTTTCTTTCCTGGAAGACGTATTCGCTTCTTCAGTGCTATTTTGAATCTGCACCCAGGTGAACATCACCATTTCCCACGTATTTAGAGGCATATACTATAATTAAAAACAAAGTTCTTTCTAACCTAGAAGACCTCCCCGTGAAGGAAGAGAGAAAGAAACAGTCTCATCACTGAATAGGCGGTAAGCGAGGACGTCCTGTGCATCACCGGCCAACTGCTAAGAGATTGCAAAGACAGAAAGAAATTTCTCCCTTTCTTTGAGCCGGGAGGTTGCCCCTGCTACTTGCAAGGTCTCAGGATCAGCACTGGTGAGAAGACCCTCCAGCACCATTTTTCACATCCTCCATTTGCCTGGTAGTTGGGATGACCAATGTGTTAGCTAAATGGCTTAATCCAAAGGTGGGGGGGGAGGCGGGGGGGGGGGGATGTCTCCTGTTTCTGCATCAGGAGGCTGCTTTTGTAACTGGATCCCTTGCCCCTGAGGTTGGTCTCCCACAGAGACTGGAGGCAGGGACCTTCTTCCTGGATGATTGTCTTTCAAAGGGTTGGCTCCCAGGTCTTTGAGAAAGGAATTCCAGAGTCTAAAGCTGGCAAGCTTAAAAAGCATACATACATTTCAAAAGGCAGAGACCATACCTACAAGTTTTCTAAAGTAAGTGCTCTCAGAAAAGGGAGGCAAGAGAATCCAACCTCTCAATTATGTTTCCTGTACCTGTCACAGTGTCCCCGCCCCTATTCCCTTCCATCTGTGAGGTGGCCCTGAGAGTCTGTGGCCAGGAAGGGAATTAGTGTGTCCAGACATGCCACCAAGGCCACCTTGAGAGGAATCTCCCGGCTCCTAGCATGGCTTACCTTCCCCCAGGGCTCCTACTATTCCAGCTTACATGTTGTTTTTACCTCCGTCCCACTCTGGAAAGAGAGCTTTGCTTTAGAACTTGTCTCTGTCCTCACGAACACGGTTCCTGCAGGAGGGAACCTTGGCTTTCCTTAGCACTCTTGCGTTCTAACACCCAGCAGAGCTCCTGGGAAGGATCAGCTGCTTAAAGCACTTATGCAATGAATACACAAAACTGAGTGTGTGTGTGTTGTCGACTCTGACCTTTGTGGAAGTGAATGCTTTCAGAGTCCCTGATAATTGTTGTCTATTTGGATACATGTGACTCCTAATTAACCATCTTATAATAAATACTCATATATTACAATCGATGTTTGTTTCTGTATTGGAAATGCGGGTGTGGTTTACTCTTTTTCTGAAGGAAACTGGTTGCTCACATCCGGAGCAGAGCCCACGTTCACGGGAGCTCACACGGCGGATGGCAGTGAAGGCGCCGGATGCTAAGCGCTTGGGGCCGGGAAACGTGCCCCACGGCCTGACCAGGCACTGTCTCTCTGGCCAGTAGTCGGGTCAGGAGAGGCAGGACGCACACATTTTCTCAATCTGAAAAGGAGTCGGCCTGCCAGAACTCTTAAAATGCATCGATTTTCAGAGTTTGGATTCTGTCATGTTTTGAGGGTTTCAACCCTCTTGGGTGTTGCCAGAAAGGACTTGTCCCCCTGGGGACTATCAAAATCAAGATGCTTTTACTAAAAGAGAAGCACTGTATAGTCAAGACAATGCACACAGCTAGACTTAATTCTACCTCCTTGTTCGGCAAAAAATACAGATATAATGAAAATTAGTTTCCTTTGTTTTTCTCGAGGACACAATTTTAAACCTATACTTACTGCCCTGTGGAAATCTTTTGTTCTATGATCTTAGAAAGCGAGGGTCATCTGATGACAAAATGGGACTAAATTTAAGAATACAATGTGGCTTTTTTCCTTTCTTTTCTTTCTTTCTTTCTTTCTTTCTTTCTTTCTTTCTTTCTTTCTTTCTTTCTTCCCTTCTTTCTTTTTTTCTTTCATTCTTTCCTATGGGAAGAGCAGAGGGAGAGAATGTGCTATGTGATCGCCGCTTGTTTAACCCCTTAATTTCAACTAACGTGGAGGAAAATAACATGTTTTAATAGCCCTGCAATTTTGTTGAAGGAAGGTGAGAATAGATTCCTTGTAACCACTAGGGTACTGACCCATGCCTTTGCTAAAACCCCAAGTTTATGTTAAAAATTTCCACAACATAAAAAGAAGCAATATCTTAACCTTAAACTCTCCCAGAAAATGCATTTGGGTCACACGATTGGCCGGGAATGCCCCCAACATCAGGTGCAGAACAGTGGATAGAAAGCTCTACTTTGAAATCTTCTTAATTTTGTATTTTACCCTCTTTTCCTTGGAAAACTGTCAGATTGCCTTTTATCATGTATTGGTTTACCTACAATCTCAGTTTCATGTCAAAGAAAGAAATGGGAAATATGTGGGGCACCTGGGTGACTCGGTTGAGTGTCCAACTCTTGACTTCAGTTCAGGTCGTGATCTCAGGGTCCTGGGATCGAGCCCCACATCAGATTGGGGTCTCTGCTCAGTGGGGAGCCTTTCTCCCTCTCCCTGCTGCTCCCCCTGCTTGTTCTCTCTCTCTCTCTCTGTCAAATAAATAAATAAAATCTTAAAAAGAAGAAATGGGAAATGTGTGAAGTAGGATATCATTTATACAAAATACTTCAGAATACCTAATGAACAATTGATTTCATTAATTTATGTCAGTCTTTGAGTAAATGAAAGTCTAGGATTATTTCATTATAAAAGAATGCACTGCTGTTGTGTCATGATTTCCTTCTTTCAATATTTTCAATGCAGGTTTTTAACACTGTATCTCTATTTTTCTGCAAAAAATTACAGAAAGAGAAACAAAAAAATCCCGTATGGTTACATGATGACTGTGCATAAACAGCCCTCTGTCATATCACCTGCTAACAGGTGAAGTACGTCAGTTCCAGATGAAGGTACTCAGCTCCGTGACATGAAGCTGCCTGATAAAGACACTGAGAGAAGAAGTCGTGCCTAACACACAGACGTGTTGCTGGTTGCAATAATTTATAGCATCCAGCCTGCTGCAGGCATATGACAACTCAAAAGGGAAGTAAACATGCATATATTTATATATAATATAAATACATATGCAATATATGTGCACGTATATGGATTCATGTGTATATATGTATCCATATGTATCATACTATAGGGAAAATAAAGGGCCATTCCTTCTAAGATAATCTATAAATAATGACAGGTTTTGTAATTGTCTCAAGTTTCAGGGAGCTGAATTATCCACTTTATTTATTACAGACCCCAAATATGCTGTCCTGCTATGACATCAGCTTTCAGGCTGTCTGTGTGCTCTAAATGGTCATGCAGTATTTCTGACAAATGTTCAGTGAAGGTACGTGAGAAGCACCCGGTTCCCTCTGGGAGTATTTTTCCACTCTGGTTGTGCGCTGGGAGTCCGGGCCAGTGCCACGCTTCGGACCACAGCTGGGTGAAAATGAAACTGCCGTCATATTTTACACTTGTATGAAGCTGATACGACCAAGTCGAACTCTGAGGGGCTTCTTGGTGGTCGTGAGGGACGGGAAGACCCAACATGAGATGTGAACGGTGTCAAAGACATTAGCTCATTTTCCTCACCAGGCATGTGAATTCTGACATGGCTTGGGAGCCTGATGAACTGGACAGAACTGTGCGTACAAAGATGCTCGCAGTCTCACACTGCTTGAAGAATAAACACCCATGAGAGGCGCCTGCGTTCCAATCAGCTAGAAACCAAAGCCCTGGACACAAATGACTTGAATCCCTTCTTACTCGCAAACGCCAGGTGAATCTAGAACTCTCCTCCAAATAAAAATATTCTTCTAAAATAAGGACTGGAGTTTTATTTATTTTTAAAAATTTTTAAAAATATTTTATTTATTCATTTGACAGAGAGATAGCCAGCAAGAGAGGGAACACAAGCAGGGGAGTGGGAGAGGAAGAAGCAGGCTTCCCGCTGAGCAGGGAGCCCGATGCGGGACTCGATCCCAGGACCCTATCATCACACCCTGAGCCGAGGGCAGACACTTAATGACTGAGCCACCGAGGCTCCCCTGGAGTCTTATCTGAAAAAAAGAGAATGCGTTGGCAACAGATGTGTACCTGTAAAATATGAAAGCAAGTTCTTATAGGAAAAGAAAGATACAAAAATCCACAAAAAGGTTACATATGTGAGTGAATATGTAGAAATTGAAATATGTATAAAACTAGTGTTGATGACAGAAACAGCGTAGAGTCAGGGAACTGTTGCCTTGATAGAAGGTTCTAGTGGTAAAGTACTGATATGGATTAGACTGTAATGTATTAAGTTTGCATAGTGTAATCTTCAAGGGATATTAAAGGAGTATGTGACTGAAAGGTAATATGAAGAAAGTGGAAAAATAGATCACATAAATCTAAAAAAAAATCAATAAAAATAATAAAGCATAAGGTACGTAGTTGAAGTGGAAAATAGACATAAAAATATCAGCGTAAAATTCATTTATGTCAGTAATTACATTAAATGCAAATTGTTCAAACAGTTTAAATCAATATAATCACACAGAGGCACCTGGGTGGCTAGGTCAGGGAAGTGTCAGACTCTTGTAGGCTCAGGTCAGGATCTCAGGGTCCTGAGATCAAGCCCAGAGTCAGGCTCTCTGCTCAGCAGGGAATCTGCTTGAGATTCTCTCCCTCTGCCTCTCCCCCCATTCACACGCTCTGTCTCTAAATAAATAAACAAAATCTTTAAATAAAATAAAATAAAATAAAATAAATATAGTCACACAGATAAACTGAAAGTAGTGGTATGGAAACAAGAGAAGCCATACAAACATTACAGTCTGATAAGGTGTGACAATCCAGGCAAGCTAGATTTTTAAGGCAAGACTTAGTAAAGACTGAGAAGGCTATTCCCGATGGTAACAGGGTCGCGGAGACATAGAAGAATCCGAAAGCTATATACCTCTCGTAACTTGGCTTCTAAATATCTGAACACCAACTGAAAGAACCAAAGGATATATGACTAAATGCACAGTCATGGTGGAACATTTGAGCAAAAAATCTCTCAATTTCTGATAAAGACCAAAAAAAAAAAAAATCACTAGAATGCAAATCTGAAAAACATGATTGCTATGCGCATCACACTGTGTCCCTTGATAACAGAATTACTATTCCTTTCATGGGTCCATGGAACACTTGTCAACATTGTATTTAACAATATGTTTGTCCAGTACATTTGAAAATATGGAAATCATTCAGAATATGTCCTCTTTCCACATCGGGGTAAGCCATGAAACAATAACTTAAGAAAGGACTGGAAAATCTCCTGTTAGATGTCAATTAATTCACAGAGACACATGTTAAAGAAAATGTGAAAATGATTTTTCATTTCAAATATTTCAAGCTAAATGGCATAGACACTGCGTGCAGGGGGAGCTTTTGCTTGAGAGAAAAGTGTAGCCAGGGACGTCAGTTTGGGGAAAGAAGAGTGGATGAGATGTCAGTCATGTAAGGTGCCTCGACCGCAGCTAGAGACAGGCCAGCAAATCACGTCGCAGGCAATTGGTAAGACTGAAAGAATCAACATAAAAGCAGAAATCAAAGAAACAGGAGCAAACACATGACAAAGAAGAGCCGCAAAGCCACCAGTCGGCACTTCGACAAGATGAATGCGCTCGGGATTCACCACCAAAACTACCAACACCGATCAAGTGAGGAAGACGGAAAAGACAGATTGCAAGTATGAGGAGTGGTACAAAGCAACAGAACGAATCGTACCCACAGAAAAGATGACGAAGAGTTATTAGGCGCAGTTTTACACCAATAGAGTTCACGTTTTGGTATAGCAAAGAAATTCTCCACAATACAATCTATCAAAGCTGACAGAAGTAAAAAAAAAAAAAATCCAAATAATGCAAAATGTGTTTTTAAAAATTGAATCCATAATTACATCCTTTCACAAAGTAAATCCCAGACATAGGTTTTTTTTATTTCTTTACCTGAAACTAAAAGCAAACAAACCAATCATTTCTGTTTTGCTTCCTCATTTAAAAAAAAAATAGCTTTCTCAATATCTCTACATGGCGTCCTCAACAACATCCCTGTGTGAGGCACAATGATGTGTTCGGGGTGGCGTGTCTAAGTGCCCAGCACCACACACCGCTGCAATGTCAAAGCGCGGTGAGTTTTAGATGAGACGTGAAGCTGCTACTGTCCAGACAGGAGCTTCTGGGCTCCTCGGTGTAAGGAAAGCCCCACGCGAGGAGGCACCGAGAAGCAAGCCCAGGGTCCATGACATGATTGGCAATCTGAAAACTCTGTATCCAAGTGCTAGTTCTGGGCAATGTTTATTTATCTAATAACCGTTTGGCTCACGTGCAGAACAAGGGTAAAACAACGGTATTTTCCTCCTGGTGTCAGTTACAGCTTTTGAATCAGATAACAAAGTCAAAGGGCTTAGCTCAGCCAACTTTTAAAATGTTGACTTTTACAAACTGAGGGCTTCAGAGGGGAGGGGGGTGGGGGAATGGGATAGACCGGTGATGGGTAGTAAGGAGGGCACGTATTGCATGGTGCACTGGGTGTTATACGCAACTAATGAATCATCGAAACTTGCATCAGAAACCAGGGATGTACTGTATGGTGACTAATATAATGTCATAAAAAAACATTTAAAAAAATGTTGACTTTTATTATTATGTGGGACCCAGGGAGTCACTAAACGGAAGCTATGTTTCCATGTGTTCTGCTGTTCAAAGGATATGCTAAACTTCTTTGTGAATAAAGCCAAATCATTTTCTAGCAAATAGTGCTTTTCATCTTCATTCTAAGGACCGATAGCCTAGAACGGACCTGAGGTGTTCTGTCACTCTGTGGGAGGTCTGCACAACTTACATTTGCAGTACAGGGAGTCCGAACAGTTCAATGCAGACCGAGGAGGTCCGCAGGGGCACATGAGCTGGGAGGATTTGCATCATGAACTCATTAGTTCCTTCGGAATCAACACCAAATCCAGCAGTCTGTCCGGGCACCCTCTCGAGAAGTGCATTCTTTACTGTGCCCGCATTGGGGGTTCATTCACGGGGAAATCGGGACTCAAGGCTTGAAAAGTATGAGCCCCAGGTCCTCACTGAAGAACAGCGCCTGAGGACCAGTTTGCAGATCGTGGACGGAGGGGTGTGTACAGGGCAGGGGGATTGGGTACCGTCATCTCTGTGCTCTGTAATTTTCATGGATTTTTTTCTTTTTTTCAGTTAATGAGTCCATTCAAGTAGACAAGAAAGATCTTGAAGAGGCTTCTCACAAGGAGGGTTGTATGGAAGAAGTGAAGGACCACGGAGCCGCAGGCAGGCGACTACCCCACGCTGAGGGGCTCCAGGGAGGGTAGATGGCCTGCACCGCCCCGGAGCCCCTTCGCCCTGTGCTAACCCGCCTTCGCTTACATTCTCCCTCTGGGTGGATGGCCCTCCTGGCACTTTCCAGCTCCCTGCTCTCTCTGCGGACTGAGCCAGGCTCTCACCTGCTCTCAGCCCCCCGCTGTGATCCAGCTCCAGCCTCTGCCACTCATGCCAACCTGATACTTGAGTCAAGAGTCACGTGGCTGAAACACAGCACTGAGATCGTACCTTCACTGAGCAAAGGAGGCCAAGGCCCCTGCAGAGCTACCAGGAAGAGAACAGAGACCTCGTCCTCACACACAGCCCTCGGACAGCTGGCCTCAACACATATAAATTCAGAGCTCCACACTCACCAGACAACATTCAGATTTCATCCAGTTCATTGGCATTCTTCAAACACACGGTGCGTTCTTGACAATTATTTGCAGTGTGGTCCCTTTCTCCTCAAATGGTCTTTCCTCTGTCTTGCTAACAGAATTCAGGATTTGTTAAGATTAGTGTGGGTGCCCCATGTCCTTGGCGAAGGCAGCGCGCGGGGCTTCCCTTGGCTGCTTCTCCGCCTATGATTTCTCTCTGAACATACCCCTCTTGGTTTGCAGTGAATACATTAAGTGACTTAGTTCTTTTCTAAAACACATAAATAAATGGAGTAACTATTTGATCTCAAAACAAAGGTTGAGTTGCATTATTAATAAAGCAACTAGTAGAGGAAAATTACATTCTTGGTATATTTTCTCCAAAATCTTGTGACAAAACTCACTTCCTTGATCTATTTTAAAATTCCACATTTTTGTAAAACCCTCCTCTGTGTGTCTCGGGTTCTGGATCCCTGTTGCAACAGACTTTCCCCCAACCACTCAAGAAGTTATCCACCTGGGAACGGGTAGAGCCTGCAGGTTATTTCATAACTGTCGCACGTGTTCCTGGCAAGATCACGGATGGTGGAACTTTGAAACGTGCCTGTGTTTTGAGCTTCGATAAAAAAACAAACAAAAAAATAAATCCACCAGGGCGACAAGGTTAAGTAACTATTTCACAAAACATTTCTCTCTTTTGTGCTAAGAAAAATATCTTCCAAAAAGAAAGGAAATTGATTACGGCTTCAGATACAGCAAAACATCTTCCCAACGTTTCCACGATACTGCGGTTATCGGGGAGACTTTCTCATGGTGCGTCTTGTGTGGAAACCACACACTCACCGGTTTGACACAGTGACACGGGGAGTGTTTGCTGCAGTTCGGAGTTGTCTGTCCGCTGAGTGCAGGCTTCTTTCCATCCTGGGGATGTGGACCCTGTGCTCGTCATCTGCAGGGCCCGGGCGGCCTCTCTGTCCCGGGGGTGGCCTCCCTGGGGCTCGGCTTCTGCATCTGAAGAAGAAGAAGGAAGGCAGGATAACGAGGGTGTGACGGTGTGCTCTGTTGTTTCTCATGTTCTCATCCCTACAGGTCTGATAAGCTAAGGCAGAAACCATTTATTAAATATAAGTGTGTTTTAAATTTTAATGGCGCACCGCGTAAGTTAATGTGCTTTAAATAATAATTTTAACACACATGGGGAATGGTTCTGTCTCCTACAGAATGGGAGATGCACAGAAACTATGAGCTTAGTAATTCTTCCATTCTGTTCCCTGTTTATAGATGCGGAAACCAAGCAACAGAGAGGACGTGATCCGGGTGGGGGGACGTGCTTGCTTCATGCAGACAGCAACTGTGCCTGACTGGATTCCAGGGTTTGAAATGTCTTGATTGTTTCCAGACCTACGGAGTGTTTCAAATACATGGATCCCCGGGAACATTGACATTGACTGTAAGTCGGTCTGTAAACCAGTGATTTGATTTGACTTGATTTTTACTTCAACTTTGATGAGGTATAATTGACATATAAAATTGTGAGTTATTTCAAGTGTGTGTGGTGGTGATTTGATGCACGAACTCACCGTGAAAGGACCCCCCCCATCTAGTTAATTAACACCCCTATCACCTCACACATTTGTCTTTTTTGTTTGTGCTGAGCACATTGACGTTCTACTCTCTGAGGCAATGCCAGTTGTACAGGACGGTGTTATCACCCACAGTCCCCATGCCGGACACAGATCCCCAGAGCTCCTGCATCTCACAGCTGAGACTTTGTTCCCGTTCACCAACCTCTCCCTCTCTCCTCGGTCCCCAGCCTCCGGCAACCACTTTCCTACTATGTTTCTAGGAGTTCGACCTTTTCTTCAGATTCCACATGTGAGGGGCGCCTGGGTGGCTCAGCCGGTGAAGCGTCAGTCTTCAGCTCAGGTCATGATCTCAGGGTCCTGGGATCGAGTCCTGCATTGGGCTCCCTGCTCAGCGGGGAGTCTGCTTCTCCCTCTCCCACTCCCTCTGCCCTGCTCATTTTCTTCTCTCAAATAAATAAATAAATAAATAAATAAATAAATAAATAAATAAAATCTTTAAAAAACCCAAAGATTCCACATAGGAGTGGTCCAGGAACCACTGGTTTCAGGGGAGGGGAAGCTGTCCCTTCACGGAGCCTCGCAGCCACCTGTGAGATAGTGGAAGCCTGCGGCGTCCCCTCCTGCCTCCCGCCCACCTTGGTGCACAGCTCCGTGGACGATCATGGACCCGGTGCGCCGACATCAGCTAGAGATGTGTGTTAACAGGGAACGCGTGTCTGTATGGGCAGGGAAAACAGTGCTGAGACTCGTGTCCCAGTTCTTTCCTCATGGTTATTACAAATTCTGAAAAAACTTCTTATTTTTTTCTACCCAGATTAGTATAAGAGCATCTTCCCAAAGCATAATGACCAGAAATGAAACCGATACATGGAATCCCTCGGTTTTCCTACAAAAGGCTGCTTTGCATTAACGCAAGAACCAGCACGCCCGGGTGTGAGCTGAGGCTGCAGAAATTTGGTCTCCAGCTCTGGGGCAGGTGACTGGCACCACGGTTCCCTCCTCAGGATCCTGGAGCCTGAGGGCCAGGGGAGCAGGCTTCTCTCTCAGCACGTGCTGCATTGGACCTGGGGGCCCTTGTCTAGGCTGAGGTCCACAGCAAATGTGCCAAGATCCCAGCAGAGAGCCCCCAACCACAAACCCGAGTAGGCTTTTCTACGGTGCTCGCTCCCATTTCCATGTCTCCTGTAACGGGAGGGTCCAAACTCCATGCACAGAGGGACAGGCACCAGCACATTCACCTCTCTTCCAGGCCTTGATCCTCAACCCCAACCTATCTCTCTTCTCCCAGCTATAAAGCAAAAGTACCACAGACACCAATGGAGATAAGCGTCTGCCCACACTGAGTGCTTTTCCGGAGCTCTGGCTAAGGCACCAAATGCTTCCCGATCAGACACTAAGGTCCTTTCGATTGAATTGTAACCCCCCCCCCCCCACTTACCTTGGACATCTCATTAGATTTGTCAGAAACCATGGATTTATGACACAGATACTGAAGTCCATGGTGGCCCTGATTTCAGCGGCAGGAAATGTGAATTTGGTGACATACGTGTGCTTTTCTTCCATTCATGGTTTCATTTTCCTAAGTAACTTCTGGGGAAATCCTTAAAATTCAGAGTTTCTCGGGGGAATTTTGAAAGAAGTGATCAGAAGATATTTTATGAAATAATTGCTAAAGTCTTGGTTCTTCATGGCAGAAGAAGGGACAGTATCGATGGTAAAGAGGATGGTGGGTAAAGCCGATGCGCGTGATTTACTTCTTAAAAAATCCATCATTGCTCGTTTATAATGAGGATGTTGCTAGATTATCTCCTCACGTCACATCGCTGATGAAAGATCAGCTTCACGTGCATTCCATGAAGGAGCTTAGGACCAAATATTCCGAGAGCCCCGTTGGTTTGAGCCTTGTTTTCTTGCATGGCTGGAAGTGCAGATTTGATTTGCAGACTCAACCTTAAAGTGACCGACCTTGCAAAATAGAAAAGGAAAAGCCTCCTCCGACCCATGCAACCTCGCTGCACACCCAGCCTGCTCCACGGTTACTTGTAGGAAGAAGTGAAGTTTTAGTTTGTGCCGGATCTTCCGTCTACCTGATGGAAGAAGAATTCCCCAAAGAATTCCCCTACCTCTTTCTGTGGTGGAGTGAGTAAGTAAAGCCAAGTTGAAAAACAGATAGATATTAGTAAACAACATGCTTGGCAAATATATCAGGATACTATGAAATGTCTTTGACTAATGTCTTTAAATAATTTCATCTTATCTTCATATCTCGTCTTATAGATATTGATATTTCTGGCTTTTGTTTATGTGTGAAAATCCCCTGCAGATTGGTTTCTCTGTGCTGGATTTGGGGTTCATCTCTGAATTTATACCCTATTGTTTACAGCCAGATGAAATAAGGGAAGAAATCTGTTTTTATCTTTCTACCTTTTCATTGATAGCCTACCTGCGATATATATCTGCATATGGAAGGAAGTCCTTCCAGGAGAAGGTGGAGGATTCCGGGTGGAATTGTGACTCGGCAGCAGAGGGAAGAGCAACGGGAATGGTAATTACATGGGTAAAATACAAAACACCTTTTCCTTAAGTTTCATTTACTAATTTGCTCTGTGTGTTTGTAGGCTCCACGCTGGCCATGGGGGGCTTGAACTCACAACCCTGAGATCAACACCAGAGCTGAGATCAGGAGTCGGACACTAAAATGGACTAAGCCACCCAGGGGCCCATCATTCAGATTTCTTGTAAAGGGAGGCAGCTGTTGGAAGCCAACATCACATGGCTGCAGCTCGGGGTCCAGACGATGGGCAGCATACAGCGCGCGTGGGCGCTCGCGCGGCTGTCAGGAGGGGGACGCGTCCTCTTACAGCTTCTCCCAGCTGACGTGGGCTGAGGTCACGTCCAGCGGACCGTGACCAGTTAAAGTTGCACACTACAAGTCCCCAAACCAGTCACCTAAGTGGAACAGCAAAGAATGATGGCGAGCAAATCAACGGAGGAGAGGAGGGAATTCTAAAGCAGCATCCAGGGGAAGGCAGAAAAGAATAACAATGGAGCAAAGAGTAGCTGGACAAACAGACGATGAACAGCCGAGAGCACAGTTTTGGAGTGCTGGCTGTTTGTGTTACTTCGTGCATGTGAACCCTGTAGGTCCTGTGTCAATCCCACCGCTGGAAAGCTCTGGAAAGATTACCCGGCATGCGTGTTAGTGGGCAGTGCACTCTCACGACACCACCAGCCAGGCTCCAGCTCCCTCACGATCAGAACCAGGGGAGCCGCGATACGCAAGCAAGCACCGTCTTTATGTCTCCTTCTTCCTGCATCACCTCTGGTAGACGAGATGTGATGTGTGGCTCAGTCCGCACCCCGAGATACCAGTGCCGTGTACCTTACCCTGCTCTGGGATGCTCTCTGTTCTTTGTACAACCTGTTACACGATCTCGCTTTGTTCTTTCTAAGACTCGTCCCCCCAACACGCACCTCGTGCTTGTAAGAAGGCCAGGTCAGAGCCGGGAGGCACGGAGAGCCGCTGGAGGTTTGGGACGGCAGGGGAAGAAAGCTGCGGAAGTGTGGATGGGGTGAGAAATGTGCCTTTTTCAGAGGCCAATCTACTTCATCCTTTAAAGTTTGTGTAGCACAAACTCCCAGGCATCAAATAAGGAAGTCACGGGGGTGAACAGTTCAGCACGGGGGACACGGTCACTACTATCGGAACAATGTTGTTTGGTGATGGAGGGTGAGCGCACTTATCGTGGAGCTGAGTAACGCCTAGACTTGTCAAGTCTCGATGCTGTACACCTGAAACTAATATAACATGTGTGTCAACTCTACTTCACGAAAGAGTGCGTGTGGGGAACACTCCAGGCCACATCCGGGGACGAGTCACCACAACCTCTCAGACACACTGTGTATGATGTTGCCCGGCGGGGGCGTAAGAGCAGGTGCGCCCCTGCCCCTCTCTGCTCCTGCCTGACATCCCAGGAGGCCGGGGGTCCTGCCCCCTGCTCTTGGGCCACTGAGACAGTGGGGTCCCTGGCTACTGTGGCAAAGCTGTCCTTCCGGAGAACAGAGAGATCCTGGCCTGAGGGCCGGTCTTGAGCCTTCTGGAAATTACTAAGATTTGGGTTAGGAGGCTCACAGCTTGTGTCTACCTACACATAGGGCATAATCTTGATCAGAGATATTATGACGTGTATTGAATGTGTCGGGAAAATTGGGTAATACAGAAAATAAACAAGAATTACGTCACTCACAGTCCCACTTTCCAAAATAGTCCCCATTCCTAGTTTTGTACTTTTTTTGCCTTTTAATGATATGTGCAAATTAATATGGATATGCTTATTAAAACCATGCTGATTAAACAGCATTTCACATATATGATATAATACAATTGAGATCAGCTTGAAGATCTCTGTTGTTCAATAGTATCTTTTATAGATTGGATAATTGAAAGCATGAAGTAAATGGAGCAGAAGAATACTAACAGGAAACAAAGTAAAAGATGCAAGCCAATATAGATAGTATAAGAAATTATGCCTTAGAAACGGTTATGATGAGGGATATATTGATATTTATTTAAAACCACACAATTTATTACTTTCAGACAAATACAGTGTGTGAAATAAGCTTCATAACATTCAATAATTTAGAAGCTCAATGAGTCCTTATTATGGGGTCATAATTTTATGCTATAACACATACACTCTAAAGGAGGAACCTGGTGGAAATAAATGATCATAGAAAGGCAGAAGAAAATTGGAAAAAATCAAAGAGCAACTCCCACCACCCACTGTTTACCCCCCAACATGCAGCCTGCCCTTTGCGTTTGGTATTTTCTCCTACTGCATGGTTCTAGAAAAACCTCCATACTACCCCAAAGACCTCTTCCTGTTAATTCACCCTTAACTTCAGGGGAAATTTTGTGTTGATTTTGGTGTGTAGGACAGTTTAAAGATAAGATTCTCAAATTTGGACTGAAAAAAAAACAACAACTCAGACACATTCCCAGCATGTTTAAAAAAAATCCTTTAGTAAAATTTTTATTTCCCATATCAGTTTGAACATCATTTTGTATTTTATATTTCAGATTTTTGTACTTAAAGCGCTCCTCCCATAGCAGTTTTCGCTTTATTTCCAGCTGACATTCAGTAGCGAACCTTACACGCATCCCATAAAGGGCATTCCACGCGATCCAACGCGGCCCTGAAATAGGGAAGCCAAAGAAACGTTCGACGCCCTGATAAAAAGCTATTTGGTATTCATAAACCTTGCAGCCTGTCAGGGAATTTTGCTGACATGTCTCAAAAGCCTGATGTACGAAACCTTTGTCTTGCTTGCCTCTTTCATTCCACGGTCAGACACCAGGGCTGGGAAGGCACAAAGGAGCCGTTCCGGCCGAGTTTGTAAATGCGGACTGGAGATTCGCATACCCCACAGTACGCTTCATATTCATTTCATTTCAGGTTCTAACTGGATGTTGATGTTTCCTACTGTAATGTCAGGGGATCTCATCGAAGGTGAAGGAAGATGTCTTGAGTGTTTTTCTAGAATTCGTAAAGATTTGGAAAGCGGTGCACAAAGCTAGAACGCCCACCTCTGAGGGAGTCAGGGCCGTGGTTTGGTGGAATCAGTATGTCAGGCAGGGTCCGCCCACTGGGACACTCGAGGCTTCCCTGACAAGGTTGCAGGGCTGCAGAGGGACAAGTCCTTGAGCGGCTTTGGCAGGGTGGAAACAGGAGACGGCCGTGGGAAGGAGCGAACTAGGGAGGGTAGGCAAGGGCACCTTGTGGGAGAAATGGACCCCAGCATCTCCCTGACGTCACCCACGATGGGTCAGCAGCCACGCCTGAGCTGGGCTCCACCCTCTCTGACCTGCGCCATCAGGCACACGTTGCCTTTTGGGGCAAGAAACAGAAAGAAAGGGCGGGAGGGTCCAGCAGCAACAATTATGGCTTCGTAATGACTTTTGTGTACTATCAACAGTCCGAACTTGTCATGAGGTCACACCCAACGTCAAGGTCCTGCAGGGGAGAGTAACCCTCTATGTACCCAGAAACAGGAGAAGCGAGGGTTGGGGAACACCAGCCACACACCAGTGCGTGGGGAATGTGTCTCTGTCTCCCCCACACACATGTACCTGATTCCCTTCTGGCGGCCACAATTGCATTTCCGCACCTACCCTGATCGCCTGGTACAAAGTGTCCTTTTCACTCCCACCAGACAGAGAAGGAATGGTATGTGTGACAGGAGTCTTCGGGTCAAAGGAGTTTCGTCACCTGTCACTCATAGAAGAATCTTATTTTTTTTTAATTTTTTAAATTTATTTATTTGAAAGAGAGAGAGAGAGCACAAGAAGGGGGAGGACAGAGGGAGAGGGAGAAGCAGATTCCCCACTGAGCAGGGAGCCTGAGGACACGGGGCTCAACCCCAGGACCCCGGGATCATGACCTGAGCCGGACACCCAGGTGCGCCCAGAGGAATCTTTCTACACACACTTCTAAACACCAGTGTGGAACCTTTACGGATCCGCTGGCACTGAGGGCCATTTTCTGTAAATGTGGTCTTGGGGTCATCAGCCTCACCTTGGATTACTTAAGAAAAATAGAAGGTATTGGTCATGGAAATAGACACGATGGACCAGAATCTCTGTGGTGTGAGTCCAGAAAGGGCTCTTATCTTTTCCAAATGCTCCAAGTGTTTCTCAGTTGATGGTCAGGCCTCCCCTGTGTGTCCCTGGGTTCTCTGAGGGCACGACCTCCGAAGCTGGTGTCTGTGTTCCCAGAGCTGGGAGACCCTGGGAAGTCTCGGGAAGAGCTCCCTGACCTGAATTCCCAGAGCTTCCCTGGAGAGCGACCACCTGGCAGGAAGTGGCAGATCCCTGGGTTTAACTGCCAACCTCTGAGAGAGGTATCGGGACTATGTCCCCAGAGTGCCTGTGAGTGACACCATTCAGGCAACAATAGCCTTGGTTCCGGAGCAAGAATAATCCTGAATGCTGAGCCCTGACTGAATATGAGCAGGCCTTACTCTTTCCTTTAAAGCCGCAGAGCGTGCGTTCCTTCTGACGGCCAAGAGCCTGCTAGGCTTTGCAGCCAGCGGGGGGGGGGGGTGTGTGCATGTGAACACAGGAGTGCTGGAGCCCCGGCACACTGCTAGCAGGATAAGCTGGGCCGCACACTGGAACGACATCCGTAACCCGAAGCGGCCCCAGGCAAGCCAGGATGCATGGCCACCCAGTCCTTAGAAATAAACATCCCTTCTCATGAATCACTGGCATGAGCCCATGCGAGTAGGAATCCGTAAATACTGACGTCCCCGAGACCACGGGGCCCCGAGAGCACGGCCATTTACCTGGTATGACTTTTATGAAGATATTGTATGGTCAGGTGTCTGAGTTCTACAAAACTTAAGGCAACTCTAAGGGGAAAATGTTCCATATTTACTTAATTTAAAGACACAAAAGTAAAACAGGAAGGTGGAAGACACATACTGCCATTTAGCACAGGTCTGTCTTGGGTGAGTGTCCTTCCTTCCCTGCCCCCTGTCCCAAGCACTCTCGGGGGGATGAGGGGACCTATTTCCAGAAGACAGGTGGGAGACCTGAAAGCGACTCCATGATATTTGTGATTAGTTTTTTATTTTCTTAAGAAATTGAGTCCAAGGGCGCCTGGGTGTCTCAGCTGGTGAAGCGTCTGCCTTCAGCTCAGGTCATGATACCTGGGTCTTCGGTTCGAATCCCACGTGGGGCTCCCTGCTCAGTGGAGAGTCTGCTTCTCCCTCTGCCCTCCCCCCCCCGCCCTACTCATGCTCTCTCTATCTCTCTCTCTCTCTCCTCTCTCTTGCAAAAATAAATAAGTAAAATCTTTAAAAACCATTTAGTCCAATAAAAGTGCTTACTTCATGAATTTTCTAATGTAATTGCCATGTCACGTGGATGCACGCTTGTAAGGACTTTGGTTACTAAATTGTATTCTGCAAGCCTCCGCTAAGTAAGAACAGATATTAACCTGTCTAGAAAAGTAGGCATTTGGTTTTAAAGCAGTCTCTATATTTTAGCTCAAAGGCATGTGAAAGAAGTCTTCTTCACAAGCATAAGCATGTCATCTGCTTTTGAAGGATTCCTTACTAGCAGCTAGCACCAAGGCACCTGCAGCATAGAATCTGCCCCTACCAAAGGGGGTGAGCACTACCCCATCAGGTTTGCATAGAGCCGGTCTCAGCCCACGGCCTGAGTGTGTGTCTCCGTGTGTGTGTGAGGTACGTTTCCCATCTGCGGGATACAATGAGCATAGAGAGCTTTAAAAAAAAGCACAGTGGTTAATAAAAATAACAGAAATTCAGTAATAAAATGAATTAGGCTATTACAGAATATAAATCACAGAGTGTCAGTAATATGGCGCATTGACATCGGCGTTCGTCAATACTGACAGGGAGAGTGCAGGTAATGTTATTATCGAGCAATTCCATGGCATACCAAGTTGTTGCAGTGTTTCATAGACATTTAGTATTCTCGGGTGATTTTTCTTAGTAGTGACTTGACAAATGAGACAAGCAAGACAGAAATCACACCTAATGGAATAGAGCAAGAGAGTTAGAGGTAGGACTCGCTATGCTATCTATGTGATAGGAGGTCACATCAAACCCTGAATCTCTGTCTTGGAGTCCATCTGACAGATATCTTTAAGATGAACAGGTTAAGTCTCTGAGTACCTAATGTGAAGAAATGTGAGTAGATATTACATCCAAGGATTTTAGGTGGAACTCCAGAAATTCCTTCTCCACCAATATAATTTCAGTTTTAAAATCAAAATTTTTTCTGTGATTATTACTTGGTAAATAATTGAATGGCTGGCCTCTGTGTGGGATCTATAATGTAAAGTAGCTATTATTCCAGATACACTGAAGAAATAATACCCGTGTGTGTGTATGTGTGTTTAGCTAGAAAGATATAGCCATTTAATTCTGTAAATTATAAAAATCTTAAAAAAGAAAAATGTTTGGAGTTTTAAAAAATCAGTAATGCTTTACCTAATAAGATAAAACCCAGCCTATTCCAGTGAACCAATAAAGAAGCAGAAGAGAAGATGACCCCAACAGACCTAGGTCTTGGTATTCCTTGAAAATCCAGGCAGGGTATTCAAAATGTCCTCTTTTCTCAGATTTCCTGCTCATAAATTGTGGGTATTAGAGTATATGTTAGAGTATAGAATATATGTTTTTCAAGAAGCCTTTAACACTAATATACAATTTAGCAAATTGGCACTTTCATATTGAAAAGTCAATGATAATTCACACTTATGAATATTTTTAGTTGTAAGTGGCTTGTACATCAAAGAAAGAAACATGTACACTCCATACAGTTTTATTCAAGTGTATCATAATTTCTCATTCTATAAAAGATTGGTGGCATGGAGAGAAGTGAGACTAACCAGAACATTCCTTGGACCCAGATCGCACGATCTCCAAAAATGCAAGGAGACACAGATCCTACCACCACCTTTCACTGTTAGGCACTTATTTAACTTATTTATTTATATCACAGGTTTGATTATTTCGTTTTTCAGAAGGTCAAAACTTCCCCATTTAGAGTTGAGTCTACTCCATACAAGATCGGAGAGAAAGTGGAAATTCTTTAAAAAATAGCACTTCTCTGTGTTGTTCTTTGCAGGGGCAATTAGAGCTTCCTTTAAGATGCTGAATGCAGTGGAATGACCCAAGAAAGACACAAGCCCAACTACTGAATACATTCTAGATTAGTTACAGGTCCTGAGGAGCTGTGAAAAAATGAATGATTCCAGTGACTTTTGGCTAATTATTAGACTCAAGAAAATTCATAGGAATGTATTATTTTCTCCGTGAATGTAAAGTAGTCAGACCAGAGAGGAGTTTTCCCAAACCGGACTTTTTTTCCTTCTTTTTAATGTATTCTATCTCAATACTAACCCAGTCCTGTGTACGCTAATAAATATTGCACTGCCCTTGCGATATAGGATTACATCTCTTTCTTAGACAGAATCTGTGCCTTTCCTTGCTGAAATTTAAATACAAAAATTGTCTTCAATTTGAACCTATTCTTTCAACCAACTTTAAAAATGTTGGTGTTAAGTCTATTTTTATTACCATGAGAGGTTTTTCTGCAGCCTGGGTGGGTGATTCTTATCTTTCCAATTTCAGTTTCCAGAGGCAATAAAAAAATCCTCTAAGGCTTGGTGAGCTTGCACAGATAACCACATTCCCAAAAGTACCTCCAGAAATAAAAGAGGGTCTGGAAAGAGCGTGAACCAGTACTAGTGGGGTCTGGCCTCAGGGAATCCCTATCCTGACAAAGATTCAGATGTACTATAGAAATTTGAAATAATTAATCTTTTGAGAGGCTTTCATCAATGGGATACTTCAATGACCATATGCGATTGCAAACAATTTATCACATTTAATTTTATAAACCTCGTTGCTTCGAAAGGGTTCCGATTGACGTACACCATCCTTTAAAAACTGAATATAAATGACAGTTATTGCTAAGTTAGAAGAATAGCCATAGAATCTAACGACATCATTGTTCACAATACTCAGTTGTTTTTTTTTTTTTAATTTAAGCCTGGAAAATGGTGCCCTGCTCTAGCAAATCCTCTAAAGGAAAGAAATTTACATTGTCATGGATTTCCTAAGAAAATAGAAAGGCAACTATGTGAACATTGGAAACCAAAACTGCCTACCCAAACTTTGTTTGCCACTGCTACTTCCCTCCCACTGTCTAAAAGAGCAAAAATTGCCTTAAATAAATAGTTTCTCGGCTGCATACTACAGAACAATCGAATTCTTGCAGGGTTGGTTGAAATATTTTAATGTCGCGACTTCAAAGATTTGAACATGTAACACAAACAGGAACCAAGGTGCTGAATACCTAGGCCAGGTATCAAAAGGGCGTTGTAGATATTTTCATTGAGGTCTCTTTCTCTTTCTTTATCAATTGATCAATCGATTGATAGATACTGGGGCTGGTAAGTTTTAATGTGTAGGGGCGGCAGGCAGGCTGGATACTCCTGTGGGGGTTGATGTTGCAGACTTGAATTTGAAGGCAGTCTGCAGACATAATCCCTTCCTCCTCTGGAGCCTCCGTGTTTGCTCATAAGGCCTTCAAGTGATTGCACGAGGCCCACCCACATTGTGGAAGGCAATCTGCTTTACTTGGCGTCTGCTGATTTAAATGTTAGTTACATCTAATAAAATATCTTCACAAGGACACCCAGACTGGTGTTTGACCAATACCTGGGTGCTGTGGAGTAACCACATTGACACATACAACTAGTCAGCACAGTATCTTAGTCAGACTTGAGTTATTTACGACACCTGCCACAGAAACTCAAGGTATAAGGTCAATAGCATTCTCTACCAAGCGACCTGTACAAAGGGACCTGTACCAACCTTCTACTTGACCTGTATCAAGCAGAAAAGGGGACTTCCTGGAATAAAGCACTTTGGTGATCTCTACCCAATTCTGTAAATTTACTGACAATTAACTGTACTTTTATGTTGAATAAATTTTATGGTATATAAAATATAACTCAATAAAGCTGTTAAAAACCTCAACATAGAGATGGAGGGGGGGTGTTAAAATCCCTGAAAGCTTGTAGCCCAGTCACGCCATCCCGGGAGGCTGGTGGTCTATACTGCAAACACAGAGCTCCACCGTACCAGATTTAAGATGGGATTAAATCGCTTATCTCATTAACTAATGCTTGAATACATTAAAAATGAACAGAATTGATGTGGGGGAATGGTCTCTTTTGAACATTGATTGGTGAGTTCTGAGTAACATTAGCCAACTGGGTGCAGGTAACGTGACAGGCAGTGGGGACTGCAGTCTGACCTCATGAACACGAGGGCAGCTAACAGTTCAACGTGCTCAGATGAGAACTTGAAAGACCGCGTGTGTTGTTTTGTTTCGGTTTTGAGTACAAGCTGAGACAAAGAAATCAATTCTTAAAGAGAAAAAGAAATGGTCCAGTTTACAAAAAAGGGACACCTCCATGTGATTGCTGCCACCTCTAGAAATAGAATCCAACCAGCTTGCTGTCAAGTGTCACACAGTTTGCTTTTCTACAGCCTACAAACAAATGCTGCCACAGCCTTTTTATGCTGCAAACCCCCGGCGCGCCTCTTCCCGTCGGCAGGGCACCTGTCTAAACAGCTCCTTTGGGTGGCAAGTGATAATTTACAAATAGATGGGCTCTGCAATTGGCTCAGGCCACAGAGAGCAGCGCCAGAGGGCCAACGACAGACCCTCCTTGGGACCTGCAGGGCACAGAAAACAGCAGAAAGGACCAAACTCAGAGAAGGACAACTGTCAAACCAGATCCCTCAGTGACTCCTGCTGCCCTGAAGACACCATATTAATGCCCCTTTCTTGGCAAGAGAGAATGGCCAGGTTGTGTCCACCAAGTTACTGAGAACTACTGAGCCACTCTTGTGAGCACAGCCATGAAAGACACACAATTTATTTGGGAAATTTGACAGACCAAACATTTCCCTTCATGGAAATTTCACCTAAAAAGAACTGGGCTGGATTTTAATTTTTTTATTTTTTTTTTTGAGAGAGAGAGAGAGAGCATGGGTGGGGAGGAGGGGCAGAGAGAGAGGGAGAGAGAGAATCTCCAGCAGACCCCATGCTCAACACAGAGCTCAGTGCAGGATTTGGTCCCAAGACCCTAAGATCATGACCTGAGCTGAAATCAAGTTGGACGCTTAACCAACGGAGCCACCCCGGCACCCCTGGGTTGGGTTTTTTTGGTCCAGTGTGAATTTTTCTTTTATTTGTCTGTTTGTTTGTTTATTTATTTAATTACAGGAAAAGAAACTGTCAATAAAGCTAAGAGGCAACCCACGGAAGATATTTGCAAATGACATGACAGATAAAGGGCTGGTATTCAAACTCTATAAAGAACTTCTCAAACTCAACACCCAAAAAACAAATAATCCAGTCAAGAAACGGGCAGAAGACATGAACAGACACTTCTCCAAAGAAGACATACAAATGGCCAACAGGCATATGAAAAAAAAATGTTCACTATCACTAGCCATCAGGGAAAAAGAAATCGAAACCATAATGAGATACCACCTCCCACCAGTTAGAATGGGTTGCTCTTTGGATCCCACCTTGTATGCTTAACTCCTGCACCGAACATTCTATTGTTAAAAACTCTTACCAGTTTCTACCTTTGAGCTTTTCTGATTCCTTATGTATTTGATGATAATCAGTGCTTTAATGAATTAAATATTTATTCTGCTTTTAATACATCCTCAATACACCTTAGTACATTGGAAGATGGAGACATCAACCACGACAGCAAGTCTTCATTGTGGAATTTTCCAAGTGTATACTGTGTGGGGGGCATGAGGGAGAGAGGCTGGCTCACACACGTATCAGCCTTTCTTTCTCGTGTTTGCAGGAAACGCTTGGCCTTGTTTACTCACTAGATGGCATTTGAAGAAGGTACCAGACCCAGAGCTGGCTCTTCATCTAACATGGTGACTGAAAATATACAGGGGGCTTTGGGCAATGCAGCCCATTCAGGTCAGCACTGATATGCAAAGGCTAGGTGGTACTGGTAGTAGTAGGATTTTCTAATTTCCACTGTTATCATTGGTGGACACACCGATGTCTAAGATGCCGGAGGTCACATCAAGTGCTTTGCATATTATCCAGTTTAGGTCTTATTATTACCATTTCGTAGATGAGAAATCTAAAAGTTAGAGAGATAAGCTACTTGCCCAGCACCATGGTGATCCATGGATGCAAACTTAAACCGGTCTTGCAGGATGCACTCCGAGGTAACAGCTCTAACACCACATGTCCCTGCTCAGGTGAACCGCACCTGTCCTCGGCCAGGAATCCCATATCAAACCTGGAAGCAGAGAGATGTAGTAAGACGTGCAATGCATGTGAGGAAAAGCATTCCTTTGATTGGGTTCATTAACAGGACAATGCCCCGGTTGGTTAGACGCTGAGTTTAGAGACACTGACTATTTTTAGGGTGAAGGTACTGGGGAGGGAAGGGCTTCCCTTCTACCAGAAGTGATTCCCATTGTCAAAGCAGTTGGGCAGAGCACAAAATGAGGGTCCCAGACATTTAGTACCAGGAGCTGGGCAGAGCTATAGGAGCCAGACACAGGCAAGGTTTTATGGATACACACAAGTGAATAGACACACAAGATAACAGCCAGAATGTTGAATAAGTTATATGTTATGAAGGCACACAGGTTCTGGTTACGAGGAAGGAATGCCGGGAGAACCAGAGAAAGCCAGTAGAAAGTTGCTTGGGAACACACTGCCTGCATTGAGCCCCCCACCCGATCCCTGATAGTGTTTTTTTTACTTTAGTCCATAACTTGGAATAAAAGTTCAACAATCAGAAAGAGACTATGTACTCTGGGGAACAAACTGAGGGTTTCAGAGGGGAGGGGCTGGGGGAGTGGGCTAGTACGGTGATGGGTATTAAGGAGGGCACGTATTGCATGGAGCACTGGGTGTTATACGCAAATAATGAATCATGGAACACTGCATCAAAAACTAAGGATGTACTGTATGGTGACTAACATAACATAATAATAAAAAAAAGAAAGTACATATCAGTTCATTCTTATCCTTTTGTTGACAATGCGTTCCAAGAATACCATATGACCATTATTTGTTTGTAGATTGGTCAAATAATCACATTTGTTTCCTTCTAAAAAGGAGGTGACATACCCAGGTTCACAGCAGCATCAGTCACAATATAAAAGGTGGAGTCACCCCAAATGTCCATCAATAGACAAGTGGATAAATCAATGCAGTCTATCCAAGGAATAGTATAGAGACTTAAGGAAGAAAGGTCTGGCTACAACATGGATGAACTTTGAGGACATTATATAAAGTGAAATAAGCCAGTCACAGAAGGACAGATACTGTGTGATTCCACCTATGGGAGGTCCTAGAGCAGTCAGATTCATAGAGACAGAAAGTAGGATGGGGGCAGGGCAGGGGCTGGGGGAAGGGCATGAGGAGTTATTCTTTCTTGGGAACAGAGTTTCAGATTTGCAAAATGAAGATTTCTGTAGATCTGTTCCCCAACAATGTGAATATAATTAACACTGCTGAACTCAACAACTTAAAATGGCTAAGATGGTAAATTTTGTATTCTTTATTTTTACTACAATATTTAAAAAATGAGATGAATTCTGCACTAGAGAATGAGGACTAGATCAGACTGAAAGAAGGTCGCTGAATTAGGGTGTGACTCACATTGTAAATACAGGGCACGTCTAACGTACGGGGCGGCTCCGTGTAGGGGCGAGGTGTTCAGACGCCTCAGGTAATTCACACCTGAAGGCAAAGGTAGGGCAAAAAGTTATTTGTGAAGGCAACAAAGAGCAGTGTAACATGAGTGTACGACTTGGAAGATTTCCATAAAGGAACTCTGGAGATCTTGTGACCCTGAGATCATGACCTGAGCTGAAATCAAGAGTCAGACACTTAACCAACTGAGCCACCCAGACACCTCTAAACCACTTATGTCTCTAGATTCAAGGTGGGTTTCCTAAAGACAGTATATAACTGGGCTTTGCTTCTTTATCTAACCTTAGAACTCCTCTCTCTTTTAAAACTGGTGAGTTTAGATCATTGTCATTTGGAGTAATTACTGATATGTTTTGGATGAAAATCTAGCACGTGGCTAGATGTTTTCTATTTATTCAACTGTTCTTTGTTTTGTTTTTCTCCTTCTATTTTGTGCTAGTTGACCAGTTTTATTCCATTTATCTTCTCTCGTGACTTATTTACACATCTAATCATAGTAAGCTATGATATATATGCCGTATGAAACGATATTTCCATGTTTCCATGCCAGATCTTCCAAGCTATTTCAGATTTCTCCTGATGTAACACATTGTCAAGTTACATTGAGAAACTTGCCGAAGACATTCCAATTCTGGAGAATTAGGCCCAGCAATGAACGCAATACTTGGTTTGGGTTTTATTGTAGAGTTGTAATACCATATCCTTTTATGGAGATAATACAATTTTATTACTGCAAATTGAATTAAATAGGAATTTCATCCTGTTTAAAGGACAAACTCTTCTATCTTTCTTTTTGTTTCTGTCTTGGCTCATCCAGACAGTCTACCCTCCTGGAAATGTGCAGATGAAGCTTATGTCTGATTCTCTACGTCTGCCTTCTCATTCCTATTGGAGAGTGAGTGAATTCTCGCCCATTAGAGGAGGAAAGGAGAACCACGGGGCTAAGGGAACGTCTACCTCCTGCCTTGCTCACGCTCTCGTTCTGAAACTTGTAGCCCAACGCAGACCGTCCTCTGGTCCTCCACCTCAGTGGGATTGGCGCTATAAATCCTCTCTCTTCAGGAAAGAGGGGCAATCCCATTTATGTATTGGGACTGAAACAGATTGCCCAATCCAAACCGTGGTCAAGCAGAATCTGAAGGAAGAGGGCGTGAGCAATCACCCCCCCTCAAAATCCACTGTGGAGGAGCCCAGAACTGTAGCAAGAAGATCAAGATCCCTCCTATAACCTGCCATCTGTACGTTTCACTGGCTCTGGGTTTTTGGTTTTGGTTTTTGGTGACTACTACAGTATTCAACTCTGATGTCTCCGACAATAGAAGTGATGAAGAAATCTGTCACTTTTGCAGATATCTGCTAAGGACATCCTATTTCCTGAATAAGAGTTCTCACCTGCATTTTATTTCCCACCACGGCCTATGACTGTGTAACCTTCCATCGGTCCGCCAGGAGTAACAGGAACGGGTTTCAGAGAGCAACGATCAAGGATGACCTACTCTGAATTAAACCCCACAGTTGTCCTGAAAGCTCTGCGGGGCCTGGGCCTCCATGAATTTGGGTAATGAACTTCACATGTATTGTGATCCAAATAGGTTCTGAACCATACTCTTTCCTCCTTCTCCCTTTCTAGAACAATTTCTCCTGCCCCGTGCCACCAAACAGAAACATGGTGTCTTTTGAAACATAAATGAATATAGATGATGCTCTTCTTTTAAAATGATAGCAATTATCTCTGTAAGTGGGCCTACCCCCATGCAAGGACGGGGTGGCTTTGATCAGAATGGTGGCCTCATGTCTCATTATCCTGTTGTAGCACCGTGCTCGTAATGCACGGGTATCCACTGAAAGTATATGTTGATAGAAAAAATACCCAAAGAAAACATGACCCAAAGCAGTAATCACATAAATGCGCCCTTCATTTAAGATAATGAGTTACTCTTATGCTTGGAATAAATGCTGACATTCTCCAACTTCAGTGATATATAAAATTTACATTACAACCAGTTTAAACAGTTTTATTCTAAACACCAGGACTTACAGATACAGATTATGTATATATATATATATATATATACACACACACACACATTTATATATGTTTATATATATATATCTTGATATGTATATTATGTATATTAAATACTAAAGTAATTTCAAAAACACTGTTAATTTTAAAAATATGGAATGTATTTTATAGGTATTTCAAATATATTCTGGGATACGCACATACACACACACACACACACACACACACACACACACGATCTTTATGGATCACCAACTACTGACTTATCTAAAATAGGATCCATCAAGCTTTAGGAAAAAATTAGAAATTCATCTCTACCGAAAATAGTAGTATATTGCTATTATATCATTTTACTGTATAGTTTTGAAAGCTTCAGTTCCCTTATTGGTTTTCTTATAGGAATATAAGCTTCTGAAATCAGAGAATGTGTGTGTGTCTGTATGGTGAAATGTAGCTTTCACAATATATGTGTCCCAGATCAGACGTTCTTTAAATGTTTGCTGAATAATTGGCTATAATCAAACTAACCACTCACAAAAGTAGAGACGATCGATATTCTGTGATTTATGCATTGAAAACATTGTCCATGAACGTGTAATGAAGCCCCTGCTGGAGAGAATGGCCTTAAATTATAGGGGATTCTAGAAAGCATCAGAGACTGCAGTCACGGTGAATGTGAACTCTGCACTGGGGTGGGGGGAGGGGAGGACTGGACAGACATGCATCTTTGGAAAACACGTTCTGGGACTTCACTCGATGTGCTAGGAACCCGACATCAGTCGGTTTTATACCCAACCAAGGACATCAGTCAGTTTTATACTCACCCTGTGAGCAGCCGGCTTTTGTTATAAACAAATAAGAGAATAAAAATAAACGCACTGACTCCTACTCTACCACAAGAGTGCATCTGTCCTTCTGAGCTTTGACCATCCACCTTCTGAGACCCATGTACTTCCCAAAGATTAGCACGATGGAGAGAACAAGGCAGATGTTTCTTAACAGGCAAATGTGATGCTTGTAGCGGTTACTCTCCAGACTTTAACACTTGTGTCAGCTTTTGCTATGTTGCTTGTCAAGTCTCACCTCCGCAGTGACGGGTGTAGGGAATGCGAAGCAAGGGCGAAGACTTCTGGACTTGCTAAAAATGGAAATATGCTCCATAATCAAAATATATAAAAGAAGTTTCCTTCTTTTGCTTATTTTAACACCAGGACACAGCAATTTGGAGAGCTGAGATGCTCCTATTTAGTAGAAAGCCCGAGTGTTCAGAATATGTGAGATTTGGTTTATTTGCATTGAAATATTTAGTTAAGATGTTAGAATAATAGAATTGCTTATCAAATATAAACTTTGCATGTTGGAGGCAATACTAGAAGTTATGTCATCCACTTCTGTCCTGGAACAGAGAAAGACTGTGAGCCCCAGGGCAGATATGTGCGCACACCAAGGCTTGTGTAGCTAGCAAATGGAAAGGGCCGATCTTTGTAGCAGGTGTCTGACAGGACAGGGCTATACTCTGCCGCATCTCAGCTTTGGGGACACGCAGGGTCCAGAAAACAGCTCCGGTCCCTCCACCTGCTAGTCCAGCAAGGGCAAGTTTTGGCTCTGTTTTCAGATTTAATCTTCTTTAAAATGGCAGGCGTGCAAGGTGACTGGGTAGCTCAGTCACTTAAGCGTCCAACTCTTGATTTCTGCTCACGTCATGATTTCAGGGTTGTGGGATCGAGTCCCAGGTTGGGCTCTGCACTGAATGTGGAGCCTGCTTAAGATTCCTTTCTCCCTCTCCCTCTTTCCCTCTCCTGTCCTCCCCTCACCCATAAAAAATTTAAAAAAAAATACCGGCAAGTTTGAATAAAATTATTTAATTCTTTTCTGGTACAAAATCCAATTGTTCTTTTTTTTTTTCTTTCCTTTTTTTAAATTCAGTCATTCTAACACATATTTTACACTGCTTCACCGTGACAAAGAACTACCGATGATCTTGAATTGAAAAGGGGAAGCGAGCTTTGGGTACACGTGCTGATCCTTCACAAAGTGGGCAATTCTGGTCATATTTTAAGACTCGGTTTGTCAGGGATATTTCACTGGAAATCTATGAATTAGTTAAAAGATGTTACCAAATGCCTTCTGTGGTATCAATCAAAACAAAATTTCTTTAATCCCCTTGTCACAGTCTTGGCGGAAGTTGAAAAGTAAACTATTATTTGCAAAGTTCATTTCAGGTTAACGTACTCACAGCTGCTGGGAGTCAGCTCTCGGGATCTGAACTGAGTAAGGGAGCAGCGGTGAGGCGCTGAGATGAAGCCGGTAGGATTGGGAGCGCACACGGAGTTACATTCCAAGCACATCTGGCTCAGGACTGGGAGACCGTTGTGAGAGAGGCCTCACATCCAGTCCCTGCTGCCAGATGCTTGGAGCAATGTGATGAGAAAAATACGCAGGTTGGTGTTCAGTGAAGGGAAATGCTTCAACTGATCTCAGTGCTGGGGGTGCAGAAGCTGGTAGGACGGAATCTCTCTGCAACGGCTGCGGGAGAGCGTTAACAACAGCAGGTGAGTTCAGTAAAAGGGCGGCTGGGAGAACATCAGCCAGCTCCAAAGAGAAGAGAACAGTAAAGCGCGAGGCCGGCCTTGTGCTAACACATACTTGAGATTAGTTTAAGGAATAGGCATGAGTACATAAATTAATAGAAAACATATGCTTTGTACATTTACATTATTCTAAATATATGTCTACCGGAATTCAGAGGCGTTCTTATTTTTTTTTTTAATTTGTTAATTTCTAGTCTTTTTTCCTAATAGTTAGATTTGAATTCCTCACGTAGGCCATACGTCATCACAGTTCTCTGATGCTAACAGTATATAACAGATGAGAACAGGGGCCAATTCCACATTTTTTTGGATAGTTTGAGAACTTGGTTGGAGAACCTTAGGCATATGATCTTGATGATCCGGAAGACTGAGTAGCTATCTTGTCAGTTTACATCAAGCTCGCTCATGGGACAAAATGACAAAGAGAAATATTTTAGTTGCTTTGCATTAATTTATTCTTTTATGGAGTAAATGTTTTGCAACTGCTACTGATTACCTAAAACCATGGATTGTTCTAATGCATTATGATGCAAAGTGCTGGCCAGGGGGCCGGGCCTGGTCTTGCTCATTGGGCTCAATATTGTTTGTCAGTTTAGGAAAAATCATTCAAAAATAAGTTGAATATGTGTATTTTCTTTTTCTTGTTAAACAAGTGAAAGTCTACCTTTGGAATGGGCTAGTGGAACAAACTTGTCCTGCAAATATTGCATCCTGTGATGAATTGGGTGGTTCATGGAAACAACTGCATATCTACTATGGTTTAGAAACAGATATTTCTAAAACAATGTGCATCAGACATTCTAATACGGAAATGTTTATGCATTACACGTATACCTAGATTGCTCCCTGTTAATAAAATATTTAACTTTTCATTGATCAAATTTTAAACATTAATTAAACATTTTCTTCTCAATAAATTTGTGGTTTGGTAGTTTGCCACTGTATCAGATCTGACCTTAAAATGTCAGTAAAAGATCACATTTAGATAAATAATTCATGTGCTGTTGACATCATTATGGAACACCTCTTTGAATTTGTCATTAAGCTTAGAAATGATGTTTCCTGTTCTCAACACAAAACATTTTTCCTTTTAGTGATCATTTTGATGGTTTTCACATGTCTAAATATTGCACTATTCTTTTGAGCACTTTGAAGGATAGTATGTTAAAACTTGCTCCGTTTTCGTGGAGTGCTATTGTGTTATCTGCGACTTGTTTGGGATTTTAGTAACATTTGTTCTTCTGCACGACAGAAATCAGATCTTGTGCAGAAATCACACTCATCCAAAATGTGGTCCCCTCCTCTGTCATCTCTGGCTGGTCCTGACGCTCTTGCTCCTGGGTTTACCATGCATTCTAGCCTCTGTGCTGCTACCCCAGTGTACCCTAGCCCTCCTTCTCCTCCTGTCCCCCTGTCTTCCTTTCTCTGTCTTCTCTTCCTCTCCTCCTCTCTCTGACCTCTCTTCTTCCTGCAGGTGGTTTCAGAATGAAACCTAGAGACATAGGGAACACTTGTGGCTATGAGGACGGCATATAGGGAACACTTGTGGCTTTGAGGACGGCCAAGTCACAGTTTTATTTCATAGGAATGAGTCTGTTAAGTGAGGACAGGCATATGCCGTCTTGGATTTAGCATTCCGCAATGTCCAAAGGGGATTAGATAAATCCATGAACACAAGATCTTGGTATCTTGCAGTGTCTCCTTGAAGTACAGGAAGAAACTACAAGTATCATTTCTTTCTTTTCTTTCTTTTTTTTTTTTTCTTTTGAGAAAGAAAGAGGAGAGAGGGGCAGAGGCAGAGGGAGAGAGAGAATCCCAGATTCCCCACTCAGCACAAGCCCAACTTGGGGCTCATCTCACGGCCCTGAAACCAGGAGCTGAGTGGCAACCAAGAGTCAGATGCTTAATTGACTGAGCCAACTGGGTGCTCCTACAATTATCATTTCTATACCTGACCCCAAATTAGAAAATCTTGCTTCCATACCGCAGCTATATAACTTACAGCAGAAAGACATCCAGAGCATAATGTAAAAAGACCTGCAGAATTTTACCTCTTGTTGAAATGATGTTTGAATTAAGATAATTCACAAGTTTGGTCAGATTCTGTATTTTTCCCAGTAAATATTGTGTTCATTCATTTCCTGTGCTTTCTTTTTTTTTTGTTTTTGTTTTTGTTTTTTGAAGACTTTTTAAAAAAATTATTATTATGTTATGTGAGTCACCATACAGCACATCATTAGTTTTTGATGTCGTGTTCCATGATTCATGGTTTGTGTATAACACCCAGTGCTCCATGTAATATGTGCCCTCCTTACTACCCATCACGGGGTTAGCCCATTCCCCACCCCTCCCCTCTAAAACTCTCAGTTTGTTTCCCGGAGTGCAGAGTCTTTCATGGTTCGTCTCAACCTCTGTTATCTTATGCTTTCTTTACACCGAACAGAAGTGGCTGGTGGTACGTTGCTCCATCTCTTTCTTGCCTCCACGGAAGTTCAGCTGATTGAGGAGAATTCCATCTCTTCCTGAGTCCTGACTCATTCTTACAGTATTTACCCACACAATGTGCTGCACAGACATTACGGAACGTCGAGAGTTAGGGATTGGGATGAAAGCTTTCCAACCTGGCTTGATGACCTCTCCCTCCACCAGGGGCCCCTTCTGCACCGCTCTACCATCCCAAGCTCATCCTCTCTGCAGACTTGGGCTTCCTGTCTAGATTTTATGTCTATATCTATACACATATATACACACGTATACATTTATAGTTTTATATTTATCTACTAGAATTAGAGTCAGCAGCCTTATTAGGATATTAGCTCTATCTTAATTCCCCCCCCATCTTTAACCATTCCTAATAGAGTGAATCTCGCCCAGTAATAACAATTCTGACTCTTAGGGAGAACTCCCAGGTTTGATTATTCATCTAATCCCAAAGAGTTGATAATCCCTAAATCATCACTATTTGAATTTGAAATGAATCCATTTTGTGTTGTTGCTGAATTTGCCTTACTAATCACCTTTTATCAAAGCTAATATTTACA
This sequence comes from Ursus maritimus, assembly GCF_017311325.1. Classification (NCBI taxonomy): domain Eukaryota; kingdom Metazoa; phylum Chordata; class Mammalia; order Carnivora; family Ursidae; genus Ursus; species Ursus maritimus. The sequence goes on along the minus strand of NW_024425341.1, from coordinate 24,681,942 downwards.
TTAGTTTGCGTTCCCCAGGCACACGCTAATTAATTCTGAGTTGAACTGTGTGAATCCAATCAGCAATTTAGAGCTGTCAGAAAACAATGCAAACACCAAAGCTACTGCACTGACTTTCATTTTGTTTTTCACGCCTTTGACATCTCTGATTCTAGCCTTCTACTTGGAGGGTTGAGTAGAAACACTTCCCTGTTCCCCCTCCAAGCGCCATCATGGATATGAAATAAGAAGCAGCTGTCAGAAGAATCAGAAAGGTACAGAGGAGAAAAGTCACATTGGTCTGGGGACTTAGGACACAAGGAACGCATGGTGGTGAGTTTCCTGGGTCTTCTTTTTCCTTATTTCAGCCCGAATTGAAGAGAAGAAGCTACCCATTGGGAATGCCAATGGGAGTGAACAAAAGGAACCCCAGCACCAGGTTGCCCTCCCTGGCCTTAGAATGGGAAGGTCAGAAGAGCAGGACAGGGGCGCCTGGATGGCGCAGTCATTAAGCGTCTGCCTTTGGCTCAGGACGTGATCCCAGCGTTCTGGGATTGAGCCCCACATCAGGCTCCTTCTTAGGAGCCTGCTTCTTCCTCTCCCACTCTCCCTGCTTGTGTTCCCTCTCTCGCTGGCTGTCTCTGTCAAATAAATAAATAAAATCTTTAAAAAAAAAAAAAGAAGAGCAGGACAGATAACTTTCAAACCACATCCTCTATATTCCAGCCAAAAATGGCTCTCCTCAACCACCCAGGGCAGAAACGGCCTATTCACCTCTACATACGCGCCCCTTGAGGATCTAATGAGGCACCCAGCCCGCCGTGGGTCACTGTAGGGCATGTGGGCACAGTTCCGAGGCACCCAGATGTAGCAGCCAGGGAGGTATGAGAGAAGGCCCAGAGGGACCAGAGCGCTTGCTGTTGCAGTAGGGAGGCCCCCACCCATACACACCTTTAATGTCTCCAGAGGGGAGTGGGGGCCAAGACTTCGGCCCCCACCTGTCAGCAGTGAGGCTGCATCCACCTACTCTCCTGCTGGAGAGCGTTGGGGGAAATGCAGCCAAAATAGGCAGTTTGAATGGCATCCAAAGCGTCACCACATACCACGAAAATGTCCAGATTTCAACGGAAAGCACACGTCCTCCAAGAAACAGAAAGATCTCACACTGAGAGGACCCTCATCAGAAGCCCACAGTGCAATGGCAGGAGTTGGCTTCGTCTGGTCCTGTAAAGCAGTGACTACAAACCAACCCCAGGCAAATGGAAAAGTAGAATATCCCAGGTACGAACAAGAGCCAAATGGAAATGTTAGAACTGAAAAACTCGGGGCGCCTGGGTGGCTCCGTCGTGAAGCATCTCCTTCAGCTCAGGTCATGTTCGCAGGGTCCTGGGATCGAGCCCCACATCGGGCTCCCTGCTCAGTGGAAAGCCTGCTTCTCCCTCTCCCACTCCCTCTGCTGGTGTTCCCTCTCTCACTGTGTCTCTCTGTCCAATAAATAAATAAAATCTTTAAAAAAAAAAAGAACTGAAAAACTCAACAAGAACAATACCATCAACAAATTCAGTGGGTGAGCTCAACAGAAGCGTAGGAAGACAGAGAAAACAGTTGGTCCACTTGGATCCAGACCGACAGAAAATATCCACGATGAGCAACAGACATTGAAAATAGATAATATGGACTCAGGAGCAGTGCAGCTACAAAAGGAGACATAATTTTGTGTCATTGGGTTATGTTTTATTGGAAAGTTACCGGAGATCAGAATGCCATTACTGGCATGCAGGGTTTGGTTTTAATAAGTCTAACTGCAGTTACGATGTGACATAACACAACACGGACTGCCATTCACTGCACACTTGCTCTGTGCTGGGTGTTTTCACAAGCATTTCACTTGCTACTTCGCTTTCTTGAAAAGCGTAGTTGGGATTCACTGTCAGGCCTCCTGAACTCAAAAATCGATCCCACTACTCTTTCTGCTCCATGGGTCCCATCCTGCATTGTTATCACGGCTGCACATGGACAAAGTGACCTTTCCAGAATAGAACAGAATTTTGCTATCTTTGTAATCGTACAGCGATGGGCATACTGTTAGGGCTCACAGATCTTGCTTGAACGCTGTCTAATTGCACCAAAGCACGTGTGTTCAGCTGAACGCCTTGTTGGCTTTTGGAAACACACCCCAATGGTGTTATGAATCTGGGTGCACTTGTATCTTATAAATGAGATAGTAAAAGGGCTCGTCTGGGGCACATGATTAAAATAGTCACAGTTAATTTTAAGATCAATATTTAGAAGTGACCTGGAGAGCAATATCAATTTTTACTTCCACACTAAAAATCTGTAGGCATAAAGGAATAAAATCAGTTGTTACTTATGCAAAACCAAGCACCTGTTTATTTCTGTATATGGGTCAGCAACGCACATCACCAACGGATTCAGCGCTGTTGTGCCCTCTGTCGTGGGGACCATGACCCCTGAGCGAGGACGTGTGTGTTTTATTTGCCTCACTATTCACAGCGCATGACACGATAGCTGTTTGGTGGTTGGGCGTGTGGATAACTGAGCACACAGTTTGTAAATGCTTAATTTCTATTTGTTTCTATGCATTTCCCAAATGAAAGAAACATGAATACAATGTAATACGTTTCCTACTGTTAAAGTAATGCCATGGAAATGGAAACTCTGTGACTAAAATCTATATTGCAAACGAATGAGAAACAAGTGCGTCAAGTAAAAAGTAGCATGGGGGCCATCGAGGCAAACACAGGCCAATGCATCATGTCTTTAAATGGACTTCCAAAAATGACCAAGAAGGATGTTAAAGAAACTTCACGAACACGAAACTGTAAAAAGACACTAGCCGTAAGAACGCCTAGCTCTCAGGCTAGCAATCACGGCTCTGGCGCGATTAGCCTGGAGCAAGGTGCCACAACAGAGCCCTGGCGAGCTTGTTCATTTTCCATTCCAACTGTGATGGTTAATTTTCTGTGACAGCGTGACTGAGCTAAGAGATGCCCAGAGAGCTGATGAATGGATATATTTTATCTACATATATCTTGTCTATGTAATTATGCTTGAGTGGTTCTCGAGGTCTTAAATTAAGCTGAAGGAACAGGTGCTCAGAGTCTGGTGACGTTGATCTCTGTTGCTTTGCTCTTCGCTCTCGGCTGACACCGGTGCTTTACGAAGACTTGCTTGCGACCAGGGGTGCAGGGCATACTCAGACCTGTTCTACTGATGATGATTCCTAATTTCCAGGCAGCGGCCACCCGCAAGAGCTGAAACACTGCAAGATTTGCATTCCACTAGTAAGAAGAGGGACGGTGAGCAGAAATCTACCTACTGGGCAGAATCTAAACAATAATTCTGGTTTCCCACCCTTCTTGGCTCTAGAGACGGCTAGAGGTATGGATCACATTGAGTCATGGAATATGCCTAATGCTTTCGTTAACTCGTCAATGACGTAGGAGGACCAGATCGAAGAATTAGGGGAACGATGTGGTAAAGGGGCATATGGGATATATTACCTAGTCAGGTTTCATTCCACACATTCTGAAGATGTCAGTTCTCTTTCCCTGGACACACAGGGTCTGTCCGTGTGCACACTGCTCATGTCTGCAAAGATGCGGGTTATACATTGGTTCAAAACATGGACTTTCCCTTCCCAGGATGGATTAGACCATTGCTATGGTCAAGTGCCCAACAGGGAAATAGTAGACACCGGTGCTTAATTACTATATGACACCATTCTTTGGGAAGACCCTCTAGCCCCCCCCCAACACACAGTACCCCCCAAATTGGAACTCATTCTAGAGATCTTACACCCATGAAATTCATCGGTCTTATCCAGTATCCCTAACCCAGAGCAGCTGGCTTTATAGGAGGAGCGAGAGGTGCAGGGGGATTCAGTTGTGGGCCCAGCTGACCGACACCAGCCTGGAAAATTGGTTTACAATCTTAGGGGCTATAACGTAACCATGTATGGTCACTGTCTCCCGAAGGCAAGATAGAAAGAGCCAGTTATCTAGAGGTAAAAATGGGAGTGGCTTCTCTTAGTATTAAACCTAAGAATCACTTGCATATTTTCTCTTTCGGATCCCCACAATTTGGGGCTCTGTTTATTTGGGAATCTTGATTTACAAGGGAGGCATAATAAAGGTTTCCATGGAGCTTTATGTTGAGATGACCGCTCAGATACGCTCTGCCTCTCGGGCAAAACAGGTGTTCCCTTTACAGGCTTGGCTGAATTGATCTAGAAGACGAGGCGAAGAATGGGAATGTATTGCCACTCGTTTCTGCAGTCTTAGGTCCAGTATCTCCACTATTTTGCATCATGCATGTTAATGGATGAGTGACTGGCTGACGATATTGGGCACAGACTCTGACCCAAGTAGGTTAGAACATGGCCGCAAAGGTGGGCTTTGTAGCTGTTTGGACGTTTGGTCTCCCCTTTTTGGAGGAAGGGAGAACTGAATCCTATAAGGCAGAAACATGGTATTTGTGTTACTGCCACAAGGAGTTTAAATACCACTCTAAGGGTGAGAGTGGGTGCTTATTCGCCAAAGGAGGGGATGGCGCTGACCACCGGCTACTGGTTCTCAGCCAGGACGCTTTCTTGTCTGCCATGTGTCACCTATTAGAGGAGCTGGGGCAGGACAGATTATGTCATTCTAACTCTCCAGCCACCTGCCATTTTATTACATCATGTCAGCAGGGGCCGGGGTGGGAGATGAGAAGGCAGGGGGAGAGCAGAAGCTCACTTCTTCTGGCTCCATCCACATGGCGGTGTGGGCAGCAGCTCCAGCCGCTGTACGGGGGGCAGCCAGCCACGCAGCAGCTCCACCTGCTGGGGGTCCACCGTGCACGACGGTTTCTGCCAGCAGCTCAGGAGAGGTTAACAGGTGCACCTCCACTTTTATACCTGTCTCTCCTGTCTCTCCTTCCTCTCCTTTGCATTCCAACACTCCCATAGCCAACTGGCTGTGTACAATTCCCTCTGGTAGACACTTCTAGAGTTCTTGATGTGCTCTTCTTGCCTGGATCTGACAGACTTCCAGAGAGGTAAAAAATGTGATGTACAAAGAATTACAAACCCCAATGGCTTCAGGTATCCCAACAGCATCGTGAGAAGTTCAAATACAGTGGAGACAAGCCATCGAATTTCTAAGGAAGTACAATTCTGAAATGCTATGCCCAGTATACGGGGGAGAGGATAAAATAAAGACATTTTCATGTATTTTGATACTAAAAATTTATACCTCCCTTGTATGTTTTTCTCAGGAAGCTATTGCGGGACATATCTGTTATAGTGCAGGAATGAACGATGGCAGAAGATGACATGAATCTAGAAAACAGTAGTTTCCATTAAGCTTTGTGGAACGGGATACCCCTGGGATCATTTTAAAGGGAACAGCCCCCTCAGTGGCTCTGTGGCAGAATTAGGTTGCAGCCAGGGTAGTCTGTAAGCAGGAAAGCTGCAGGACATACAGCAACAAGGAACAACAACAACAAAGAGACTTGATTGATTTTCTGATGTGAATGTGTGGCCAGACCGTGAGGGGATTTCGTGTTCTTTTTCTTCCCTGAAACGTTTTGCCCAAATTAATGATAACTGTATGGGACATACATTCAATGTGAAAATGAGGCAATCAGCTTTGAGGAAAGAAAATAAGTAATGCGTAAGACAGTCAATGGAATTATGTACACCGAGTAACTCCACTCTGGGCACGCCGTCATATTCCTAATATGGTTATGTAACTGAAAATGCCTCCGCGTTATTGGTGGAAGGGACGGTGGCAGGTGCGTGTGTGTGCGGCGCAGAACCAGAGACTGTCTCTAGGACTTCCACAGGGGGAAATCAGGGCCAGGTCTTTGAAAAGTAACGAAATACTAAGGTAAACATGATATTTAGAAATGTAAAAATAAATGTAGAAGAAATAGCTAAATAATGGAGACTCGCTTCTGTAGAAGGGGAATGGAAGTGGAATGGTGCAGAGCGTTCCTCCTCAGGGTTTGTGATACTATTTGACTTTTGACATGTCCACGTGTATGACTTCCATGAAACAAACCTTCGCTGTGTGGCCAGGTGTTGTTCCTTGAGAAGACGAGGATGGCCTAACGGGTCTTTGGGGGTTGGGCTGTGCTCTGTCTCACTTCTCAGTTTGCTACCAGGGACCGCGCAGATCAGCACCCTGGAGCATGCGTTTATTTGAGTGCAACTTGGGGAGGCATCCTCGGAGGACCCTGGGGACTGAATGCTGGGTCTGGGCCCTGGCTGCAGGTGGCCCTGCTTCCATCTTTGCATTTCTGTCATTTGTGATGATTGCTATTTGAATTAGCACGGCTGCCCCCTTTGGTTCTGAGCCTTTCAGAAGCAGAAAAGAGAGCATCTATTTTCTGGGATCTTTCAAGGTCTTAGAGAGGGGGATTTAAACAGCTCTGGCTGTTTTACTCTAATCGTATAAATGATGTGTCTTCACGTTCAGCAACTGTCTTCCCACGTCCCCAGCCCGCTCAGTTCCAAACACACACACAATCTTTAACACCACAGGCAAAGAGATGGGGGCTCGGCTAGGGTGGGAAACAGGACACAGAGTTCCCGCAGAGTGATCCTGTCAATGTCAGGGTTTCAAGCATCACACCATAAACTGCATTTTTATTTGAAATTTAGAGTTAAAATATCTGAGTTGTGAAAAAGTGTCAGTGTGCATGAATGTGTGTGTGTGTGTGTGTGTGTGGGTGTGTGGGTGGATATGTGGGTGTGGGTGTGTGTGTTTGCCCATCAATGCTGAGGGAAACTGTGGTTTGTCTATAACTGCCCTGAAGATAAATCGTCAGGTCTACCTGCCCTGGGGGCTCCTCATTGCCTCCGTGAACGCTGTACACACTCCGCATCCAGTGGGGTATGACTCCATTAGCAAAATAAAACAAGAGCCCATGAGAACTAACAATGTGAACAGAGGTGCTCATTCAAAAAAAAAAAAAACCCCCCCCACACATCGCTGTAGGAAATATGAGTGAAATAAATGTTATATTACTATACGTGATGGGGCATAATATTTTCTTTAGTTTAGAGATCAAATCTAATGCTTTCAAGCTTTTGTCATAAACAGTCGGAAATCATACCGTTTTTACTATGTTAGACTGCAACGCTATCATAAACAGATTTGGCACGCAGTTAAATTTTTCATGGTTCTTTTTGATAAGATTTGGGTTAATGACACAGAGGAATAAGAAACAACACATTTCCAGGGGTTTCCATCCCCCCACTCTTTGAGGCATCAGAAAGAAAACTTCAACTTAGTGCATCTGAATTGGAGGTGTTAATGGTTTAACCCTTATCCTACCTAATCACGTCAATATTGACATCTTGGGTGCAGTGTTCAGTGCTAATGTATGGAGAAGAATTGTTCTCAACCATTGTGTTTTGAAGAACTTGCCTGGGAATCTCTTTATATATTTGTGGGCCCCACTAAAAACCTTAAAAATCAAGCTTTTCTTGTCGGAAACTTGGTAAACTGTTTTGTTTTTCTTTCTTTCCCTTCGCTGTCCTCAGACAAAGACGGTGTAGCTGGGCTGACATTGTTCTGTGGACAGTCACTGAGAAATCACTATGGAATTTAAGACATTTCTTTAAAAATACCACTAGATCTAGCATCTAAGTACATAAAAATCATCTCCTCTTACACATCCTAGGAATAGACATAGGAAGAAAATAGGTCCTTCTTATTAGTGTAGAAATAACTAAGAATATTAAATCTTATCTTCATGTTCATAGTATGGCAAAGAAAAAAAATGAAATGCCATCTATAGTAAAGGAACTCCTAAATCTCAATATAAAATTCAAACGTGGATCTACGTAGCTGGGGAACAGCAGTGTCTGGTGCTAAAGAAAGATTCTGCGAGCTTCCTTCTCAGTCAAGAGTAGGCAGAAGAGACTGAGGACAGGAAAACAGGCTTCTGTCTGCAGATGGAAAGTAGGCATGTTACTTCTTAACATTTTGAATTGTAATGAATTTGAATGTGGAATCCCAGCTCCTCTGTCTGAGATAACTTGTCCTGCCTTGAAACTGTGCACAAAACGCCAGACTGAGGAGTAAAAACCCCGCTATCCGAAGAGTCACCCAGCAGAGAGGGACCATATGCCCATGTTATGTTATTCTTAGCATCAGTATATAGCTAATTTAAAGCTATTGATAAGGCCGCATTGTCCTCCTTTCAGATGCTTTTCAAAACAGTTACTGTTCTGGGGCCTCTCGGATTTAACAGGAATTCAAGATCATCTAGAGAACTTTGAGATTATGTCCAGATTTTACTCTTCAATACAAACGATGATATTTAGTGCGTAAAAACATATGCTTCTGCAGCATTTATGAAATCACTCATCTGCATTCTCCTCTCAGTTCCCCAACGACTCTATTAGGGTTCCTATCAGTGGAGGTGAGGATGCTAAAAATCAGAGAAGTCCAGAGAAGTGCATCATGCCATGAAGAGTGGGATTCATACCTGCGCCCAGTGCCTGCAGTGCCCCCCTCCAGGTGACCCCCACCCACTAAAATCACAGTGCACGTCACGAGTTGTTCTGAGCTCCATGCGTACTAATTCACGGAATCCTCAGAGCAAGTGCAATGAGATAAATAGTACTGTGATTATTTTACAGTAAGAAAGTGGAAGCACAAGAAGATGAGGGAGTTCAACTGAGGCAAGCAGGGGTATCCTGCAGGGTCCCAGGACACCGCCTCATGAAGTGGGGACAGGGACAGTGCCCAGGCTCCTTCTTCATCCAGAGTCGCACCATGTCTGTGTGTTTTACCGATTGGATTTCAAGAGACGGCACTATAATTACATTTGGAAAACACTGGCTTTAATGACTTTCCTTCAGTCTACGTATTAAGCTCCCAAGAGCTCAAGACACTTACCCAAGGACCCAGAATGAAAGATCAGCTTTCTTCCAGATTCTCAGAAATTCTGCTTAGAGCCCATTCAAGGTGGGCACACAGTGTGACCAGTGTTTGTGACCCCTCCAATGGCATCTCACAGGGCACACGTGTTCTGAGGAACACCCTTTGGGAATGTTGTGCTCATCTCTCTCCTCAGGGGAATGTCAAGTCAATGAGAGTATATGTAAGTAAGATGAACGTCTGAAACTCCCAGCATTGTCTAGAATTTGATGTTCTTGCTGTACCCCTTGCACTTGCTCCTGGCCGATTTAGGTGACACGGAAGACGAGACTTGACCCGGGGCTCTTCGCATCGCCTCGCTTTCTCTGCGGCTGACCCTCCGCTGCTCCCGTGTTCCAAACATCACTGTCAGTTTGCAGTGTCTGCTGTGCGTCAGGAAATGTACAATTCCAGCCTTCCTGTTCTTCCTCTAACTACGCAAGGTAGATAGCAATATCTTAATTTTAACCATGACGTATTTTAGAGGAGCTAAATTAAGTGGTTTGCCCAAAATCAAAGAGCAAAGGGTTTTCAACCAGAACTTCACATCCAGCTGTCTTCCCATCAGAGCAGTAGTGACTTTACAGGCTTCTTTCCATATCCCGAGGCATCTGAGAAGTCAATACCCGAGCCAAAAAAAAGTGTTGATACGCAATCATCACCAAGAGCACAATTAAAAGAAATAAATCCTTTGGCGCAGTGACACACAGAAAGGAAGGCATTACTGTATTGTGGCCCTTTATTTTGAGCCAAATTATCCTCATTAGGATGACGCGCTGGGGGGCTCCTGGGTGGCACAGCGGTTAAGCATCTGCCTTCGGCTCAGGGCGTGATCCCGGCGTTATGGGATCGAGCCCCACATCAGGCTCCTCCGCTATGAGCCTGCTTCTTCCTCTCCCACTCCCCCTGCTTGTGTTCCCTCTCTCGCTGGCTGTCTCTCTCTCTGTCAAATAAATAAATAAAATCTTTAAAAAAAAAAAAAGGATGACACGCTGGACTTAACACTTCTTTATAGCCTTACATCACAAAATTACTTAAAAAATTAGTATTACGTACAAAAAGCATGACCATGCTTAATGTGATCCCTGTCACAAAATGCGAAATTCGACACAGAACAAAGTAATAAAATGTGTACTTCCTTTATTTTACTTTAACTATTCATACAAGAGAGAGATTCATAAAGAACATCTGCAAAATAATGTGTAATATTAATTATAATATGACAAGCTTTGCTAGTATATTATCAACTTCCAGTGGAGTCTTCCTTGGCTGTGGTTCCTTTTCTTCTTCTGCCCTTCCCCCAGAGACAACCATTATCATCAATTTTGTGTTAATCATTCTACTATATTCAGTTATGTTTTTTTTTTCTCCTAATCATCTGTTTTGGGTGGTTATTTCTGAATGTGATATAAATGGACTTCCCCTGTTTGTTTGTTTTTTTCTGTGATTTGCATGTTTTACTCGATGGATGAGAAGTATCCATTTTCTTTATAGTATTCCATTCTCTGACTCTACCCACGTTTATTCTTTGTTGAGTTGACACTGTTTCCAATGGATGAATAACATTATGAACAGTGATCCTGTAAACATTCTTAGCGGTATCTTCTGGCACATACGTGGGAGAGTTTCTGCAGGAAACACAAGTGGTGTGGGGTGGCTGCACCACAGGTGATGGGCAGGTGTCAACTGACCAAGGGACGTCAAAGCATTTTCCCAAGTGGTGGTACCAGCCTCGCCTTCCCAGCAGGGGGCACACATCCTTTCTGCTCAATGCTAGGTACTGACCAACTTTCTCAGTTTGCCTATAGTGTATCAAGTGGCCTCACATTTTGGGTTCAATGTGCATCCCTAATTGTTATTAGGCAGAACGTATTTTCACATGCTTGTGCATCAAATATAATGAATCCTCAGGACCACTTCTGTTCAAGTTTCTTTGTTTCCCACTCTCACGGATTGTTTGTACCGTCGCTTGACATTGAAGAGTTTTTCTGTTTGGAGGATATTAACCATTGTAGGCAGTGCGTCTTCAATTGTCTTCTCCCCATTTGTGGCTTGATTTATCTCTGTCATTTTATTATTCATTTATTTTAAAATTAGAAACCATATGATAAAAATACTCTAAAGACTGTGATTCTTCCCATATCTAAGGATTGAGTCCACCTGGAGAAGGGTGTGTGTGTGTGTGTGTGTGTGTGTGTGTGTGTGTAAGTGTGTAGACCAGGAAGCCAGTTTGATGTATTTTCCAGGTGAGTAACCAGTTTTTAAGTACCACTGGTTGAATGATCCAGCCTTTCCTACTAAGCTGTGTACACGTCTCTCAATAAAACTGGTGCATTTCACACATGCACAGGACTGTCGCTGTCTTTACCACCTTCTGCTGTTTTAATTTTGGAACCTCAGATCAACTCAATCTTATTTTTAAAAAAGGGATTTTATTTTCTTTGAGCAGTTCAGAGCAAAATTGGGAGGGGGGTAAATACACCCCCTCACAGCATCCCCCACCCCATGAATGTGCCCCAGCCACTAGGAGGGGACATCCGTCTCCACTGATGAACCCACCTGGACACATCCTCATCACCCGGATCCCATCGTCTACACCAGGGTCACCCTTGGTGTGGTTTGTTCAATGGGTTTGGACAGATGTACGGTGTTCTGTATCCACCAGTGTAGCATCATACACGGTATTGCACTGCCCTAAACTCTCAGTGTTCTATGGGGTCATCCTTCCCTCCTCCCCTCAGACCTCGGACAACTACTGATCTTTCCCTGTCTCCATAGTTTTGTCATTTTTGGAATGTCATAAGTTGGAATCATATATTTTGTAGCCTGTTCAGACTGGTTTCTTTCCCTCAGTAAAGTGCATTTAAGTTTGCTCCATGTCTCTCATGGCCTGATAGATTGCTTCTTGTCAGCTCTGAAGAATATTGCCCTGCCTGGATGGACCCCAGTTTATGCATCCATCACGTGCTGAAGGGCATCCTGATGGCTTCCACGTTCCAGCACTCATGAATGAAGCTTCTGGAAGCATTCATGTGTAGATTCTGTTTTCAACTCCTTTGGGTAAATACCTAGGGATGCTGGGGTGTATGGCAGGACTGTGTTTAACTCTGTAACAAACCCCCGAACTGTCTTCCAAAGTGGCTGGACTTGGTGTTCCCAGCAACAGTGAAGGACAGCTGCCGTCGCTCCACACCTTCAGACTCCAAGACCCCCTCAGCTGGGAGCTTCCCAAGCCCTGGTCTCGGCTTTCACTTGACCCGAGGCCCCTTATGCGCCTTTCATATTTGGCCGACTTTGCAACACATTCTAAATCCATCAGTCCATCCATCCATATTGTCCAACAGGCTCTTTAATTCATTTGGGGCTTATTCAGAAGGTCTATTACAGCAAATTTCTAGGAACTAAGTTCTCTCTTTTATTCGATTAATTATATTTTATATCTGTAGGCTGGAGGAGACATGAGTATTTCATTCTGTACAATTCAATGTACATATGGTTAAAGCAGACCTACAAAACGGTTTCTTCACGCTCGGCCCGACTCCTATGCTCAGCAGCTCCCTTCCTCCCTTCGGTACCTTCTCGCCGGCTCCGCGTCGCTCACGATGCCGGTGATGATCCAATTCTGTGCACTGACTGCTGAACGCCACTTTTCCTTCAGTGAACAACATGGTTGCGGGTGTTTTGAACGTTTAAATGCATATTCCTTGGACGATAATTCCTTAAGAAAATGCATTCTTGTTTCTTCTCCTGGACACTTGATTAACTTAGGAGTTTGGACAGGTACCATCTCGCTTTTCATAATGTAACATCTCTCACTACCCAGTGAAAGTAGAAAATGAAGGTAAATGCATCTTTGGAAAGTTTTATTTTTTTAGAAGAAAGGAAGTGTGTATATGTAGACATGCTGCGTGTTCTCCTCCTTGTATACTTAATAATGGCGTCCCCGGAAACCCATGAAGATCAGAGGGATCTCTGTGTTCACTGGCCAAGACAGGGACCTGTGCAGGGCCCCTGGCAAAGGATAGAAGCAGGAACAATTTAATGACCATTTTTGAGTCTACGAAAGGGTCTGTTACTCAGTGGAGACCCACTCATGATTTCATTTAAAATGGAGCTAAAGAAGTGGTTCTAGGAGGAACTTGTATTAGAGGAAGGTGTTTCAGAGTGGGCTCAGGAATAGCCCATCTTTCTTAGGTCTGAACAGGGAGCATTGCATGGATTCAGAGACCTGTGAGATTGTACGTGCTGGCAGAATCCAAGGCAGCTTGTCTGTGTCTCCTTTCTTTCTTTCAGAGTGAGAAAGACACTCAGATGGGGTGAGCACTCCCCAGAACTCCTGTTTGCCGACACGGGAGACACTCCTCTGCCCTCCCTTTGCCCCTTTGTACTAAGTGATCGGGAAGTGAAGGGTGGTATAAGCCCAAAGTTCAGACGGGGAAATGGGCTCAGGGTGTGGTGGCTTTTACTTCTGTCTCGACCTGGTCACATGATCACAGGCATTGTGCCCAGATTTCCCCCACTGAAAAAATTAGAAGTGGTGCATGTAATCCTAATCTAATCTGAGATATTACCTGCTGGAGTCAAGGATCAGTCCATATGAGATTTCCCTCCCACCCCAAATGTCTTTTCCTAATTAACTAAAACAAATAAATCAATTTAAATATGCAGGACGCAGCCACCTGCAAACTCCTCCATTGTACAATTATTGTGATCAGGTGCATAGCCAGTAGATCAGAATTAATAAAGATTTTTAATTGAAATTTAGTGTAATTAATTATATCATTTTGCACTTTGAAGTTTAACCCAATTAGAATGACGTCCTGAAACAAGGGTATATGAAAGGATTGTCAATTAAAATAAGAACTGATTGTATAAAACGTGCATGAATAATTGAATCCCACTTGAATCATATCAGATACTTGAGATATGGAGATAAACACCAACAATCTATGAGTTTACAGAGTATGTATACGTTTATTATACTTCTTTTTTTTAATTGAAGTATAGCTGACATACAGTGTTAAATTAGTTTCAGGTGTAAATGCAGAGATTCACCAATTTCATATATTACAACACGCTCACCGTGTAGTAAGCATACACCATTATTCAAATATTGTTGACTGTGTTCTCTATGCTGTACTTTTCATCTTTGTGACTTATTTATTTTATAACTAGAAGTTTGTACCTTATATATATATGATATATATATGCCATATGATAGTTCTTTACCATATATTTCTACAGAATTGTATTAAATATTAACACTCAATTAACACATTCATTAAAAACTTGCTATATGAGGATATCTTGTGGAGTTTACTGAAGAACTAAATGGTAGAGGGGGGACGAAGAAGGAAGCAATCCAGTTGAAGATACAAAATGAAGGAAAGGACAAGATGGCGCACGCGGCAAGACCCCAGTGTCTGTCCGAAGAACACCCGCTACCCTGGGGGCATCAGACATGGCTCCCGTATGTGTCTTTGGAATGGGACGTCCGCTGAAAGGCAACAGCTGTTTCGTAGTCTGTGGCTTTCCAAGAATTTGGGAAAGAGCTCAGCTTAAGTAATGAGGAAGGAGGTGTCCATGAAGCGACAGTTCACCAGTGAAGGAGGGAGTTGAGGTCTAATTAAAAACAAAATTTCTGACCACTTCCAAAATTTTAAGATCCAGTGAGTTGCAGTAGAATCTCAAAATGTTTTTTTTTTTTTTTAAGATTTTATTTATTTATTTGACAGAGAGAGACAGCCAGCGAGAGAGGGAACACAAGCAGGGGGAGTGGGAGAGGAAGAAGCAGGCTCCCAGAGGAGGAGCCTGACGTGGGGCTCAATCCCAGAACGCCGGGATCCCGCCCTGAGCCAAAGGCAGATGCTTAATGTGCCACCCAGGTGCCCCAAGAATCTCAAAATGTTGAACACAGACACCCTGCCTGTTGCTCATGATGGATTTTTCTTTTTCTTGTTGCTGCTTTTACTAGCCAAGGCAGCTTAGACCTGCTCTCCTGCACTCATGCCTGCCAAGCAAACACTCACGGAGCACGTGCTACATGTGGGTCAAGCAGGGGCACAGTTCCCGTCTGTTCCCAGCGACAGTGGTAGAGCAGGAAAGACAACGCACGGGCTCCAGTCCTCACAGAACTTACACTCTAGCAGCAACACTGACAATAAACAGATGTATGTGCAAAATGAAATTTAACTACAAATAAGGAGAGCAAATAGCAAAACAGGATAGATACATTTTGTTGGACTGGCTGGTGACCGTATTCCAGATGATAGGAGATTTGGGTGGAGACCCCTGGAAGAGGGAAGAGCAATTAGAAAGGGGAAGGCAGGAAGCTGGGGAGGGGGGAGTCCGGGAGCAACAGGGGGCTGATGAACAGGTGGGGCTGGAGCTGAGCCAGAGCAGCTGAGGGAGTGAGGTGACCAGACCAGGGGGGCACAACGGGCTGGGTGACAGGGCCTTCCACCCACACGGTGCTCCACTCGGCACTGCAGCAGCAAGAGCTGGAGAACCCGCCCTTGCTGCCCCGCACGCACAGTACAACTGACCAGCACATGTGGAAAGCATGCCGCACCCAGGTGAGGGCTTGGGAGTTCCTCCAGGCATGTGGACCGGTGAGGTGCTTGGGTGCGGCAGGCATGCACTTTTCTTTGTAAGAGACTGACTGTGTGCTCTGTGCAGCACTGGCTCTGCAGAGGGACCGCCTGCAGGCACTGGACGGGGCAAGCGTAACAGCTGCTCTATTCAGCTTGGTGCGTGCATAGAAGAGGATGCGTTTTAAAAGATCTTGCCTAATATTGTCGATGAACTAAATGGTGTCTGTGCAAAAAATAACAGAATTGAGATAAGCGGAGAGGGTTTGACCTGAGCCATTGCATGAATGGTGGTCAGTGAGGGTCCTCAAGCTTGCACACGTGTGCTTTGATATCCTTATCAGCAGACATGCCTGGTGGCGGTTGAGTGGAGAAGCTTCCACCGTACGCCCATGGCAGCCTCTCTCTGGGTGACTGCAGCAGACACTTGGACAAAACACAATTCTACCTCTGGACTCTGAAAAGTTAAGAATAAAACAGAACAAAACAAATGCGAGTAGATTGTGTGGGTGACTGAGCCACACGGAGGCGAGGGAGCTGTTGGCTTTCCTTCCTGTTCTCCTTTTTTCTTATGCCTGGACACTAAGGGTGACAGGCACATCCTTAGAGCAATAAAAACTAGCAAATCCCCATCTTTCTGGCCAGAGGAACCGAGAGAATGTGTGAGAGACAATGGGCAGCCAATGGCGGGACAGGAACTGGAGAAGGGGACGCCCCGATCCGTGTAGGAGCCTCAGGAATTGCAGACTCGTCGGCACTGTGCACACCCATGACAGGTACACTCCGGCACAGGAAAACGTAGGAGCTGAACTCAGATTTAATCCGCCAGGTGTTTTTCCTGAGCAATTGGATCAATGCTGGTGAATTAAGAATGTGCTCGTGTGTGCTTTAAGTTTTATTTGAAAAGCAAGAAAGGAGAAATGTCCAGTAGGAGCTCAGTGGAGAGGCAGGGAATCCAGAGGTGAATTTCTGAGCCAACTCGGTGAAGGTAGTATATACACAGATTTAACTACCAACTTGCAGTGTGTACAGACAATATGCTTTTGTTTCATTATACCTTAATTAATTCACATTTTTGGCATATTTTTTAAATGTTTTTTATTATGTTATGTTAGTCACCATATAGTACATCCCTGGCTCTCGATGCAAAGTTCGATGATTCATTAGTTGCGTATAACACCCAGTGCACCATGCAATACGTGCCCTCCTTACTACCCATCACCAGCCAAGCTTCTGCACAGCCAAGGAAACAGTCAAAAAAACTAAGAGGCAGCCCACGGAATGGGAGAATATATTTGCAAATGACACTACAAATAAAAGACTGGTATCCAAGATCTACAAAGAACTTCTCAAACTCAATACATGAGAAACAAATAAACAAATCATAAAATGGGCAGAAGATATGAACAGACCCTTTTCCAATGATGACATACAAATGGCTAACAGACACATGAAAAAATGTTCAAAATCATTAGCCATCAGGGAAATTCAAATCAAAACCACACTAAGATACCACCTTACGCCAGTTAGAATGGCAAAAATTGACAAGGCAAGAAACAACAATTGCTGGAGAGGATGTGGAGAAAGGGGATCCCTCCTACATTGTTGGTGGGAATGCAAGTTGGTACAGCCACTCTGGAAAACAGTGTGGAGGTCCCTTAAAAAGTTAAAAATTGAGCTACCCTATGACCCAGCCATTGCACTACTGGGTATTTACCCCAAAGATACAGACGTAGTGAAGAGAAGGGCCATATGCACCCCAATGTTCATAGCAGCATTGTCCACAATAGCTAAATCATGGAAGGAACTGAGATGCCCTTCAACAGATGACTGGATTAAGAAGTTGTGGTCCATATATACAATGGAATATTACTCAGCTATCAGAAAGAACGAGTTCTCAACATTTGCTGCAACATGGACGGCACTGGAGGAGATAATGCTAAGTGAAATAAGTCAAGCAGAGAAAGACAATTATCATAGGATTTCTCTCATCTATGGAACATAAGAACTAGGAAGGTTGGTAGGGGAAGAAAGGGATAAAGAAAGCGGGGTAATCAGAAGGGAGAATGAAGCATGAGAGACTATGGACTCTAGGTTAGCATATTTTTTGTAAGAAATCAGACAACCTCAATGACGTGGGGAAATAGGAAAATGTCAGTACATGAAGTGTGTTTCCCTGAGAAAATCTGTGGCTTTTGCAAGAATGAGAAGGATACTGCAGCCTCGACACACAGAATCTGGTCCGTTTCCAACAGACACCGAGCTCCCCTCTGAGCAGGTCATTAGATTCCCCTTCCGACAAAACCTGCATCTTGTCAAATGTTGAGAGTAGGAAATCAGAAGCCATAGTTTCTTTTGCTCCCTGTTATCACAGACTTCAGTTCCTTCGGACTCTCAGGTTAAGTTCTGACCAACACCAGGCCAAGTCTGTGGCTACTAGGTTTCCCATTTTTGAGAATCGTTTTGTGTCTGGGCCAAAGGTATTGTTAAGAGAAGGTGCGAAGCAGGGGCTCCCAAAAGGAGGGACCGAGTACCAGGATTTAATTCAAGGCTCACGGGGCTTTCATCCAAAATCAGAGGTGAAACATGCTCTGCAGATAACTTGTATTATTTTTAAAAATCTATATTCAGCTACAAGAAAGCCTATATACATAGCATATATGTATGTTTTTTGGACACGTCATGAAATTCTTCTGAGCTTATCACCATGAACTGGAAGAGATAGAGATTTATGACACACTATTGAAATAGAAACATATTACCTTAGAAATGCCCCAGGAGAGTTGCTTACAGTTTACAATACTTAATAATTATTGGTTTAATTAAATACTAGGTAAATCATTGCTACTGCATTTCTTGGTTAATACAGTGTGTTACACTAGTTTTCTTATATAGTCAGAGCACACATCACTGATACATCTCACATTGGATTTATATTTAACTTCTAAAATGTTTCTCATCCTATGAGGTCAACATTATCTGAGATTAAGCATGGCATGAAAACCATTAAAATCCTGTATCTTGTTTTTTAAAGATTGTTTATTTATTTGAGAAAGAGCATAAGCAGGGGGAGGGGCAGAGGGAGAGGGAGAGGGAGAGAGAGAATCCTAAGCAGACTCTGCACCAAATGTGGGGCCCACCCTGGGGCTCCACCCTAGGAACCTGAGATCATGACCTGAGCTCAAGCTGGCTGCTTGAAATTAAGCCAACCAGGCGCCCCCAAACACTGTATCTTTAACAAGAAAGAAATGTACAAAGTTCAAAGAGAAACAAACAAACCTCTGTGGGTTCTCTTCAGTCTTTGTGACAACCTATGCCCTCATGAGCCCTGCAAGTGACCTTCACACCCCACACGTCCAGCAATATTAGCAAATCAGGGTTTCGCGAAGGGCTGGGGCACCAGAAACACGCACGCTCATCCCACATCCACAGGACTGCTCCGCGCGCTGTACACGCAATTCCTGCCACATTGCTACGCGTGCTCCAACTAGCAGTGTTCCTGAATAAAAGGGCTGTGAATGGATGGCTTCCTTGTCCTTCTTACAGAAGATATTTCAACATCTCCCTTTCTTCCCCCGCACACAACACGTGTTGCAATATAAGAGAAATTGATCCAGTGAACCCTCATCCAGCAGATACAAATGGCACCTTATTAGGTCTGGTTGCTGACTAGGCTTCTGCTACATTTTGCAGAGAATAAATAACAAAGCAGTATTCCATTATGCTAAGGACAGAGATGATGAAATATTGCACTGATATTACTATATTTTCTATCTGGGGAAGGGAGAACAGGGATAGGCTCTGTGATTGCTGGTGACTCAGAACAGCCAGCCTCCAAAGAGATTGAGGTAACACTGGGTCACCCAAAACATCAGTTTGTAGAAACCGCCTGTGCATACGTCGTTTGACAGTGGAAACAAGTTTAATGTCCTTACATGTCGGCCTTCACTGAAACTGCCAAAAGTTCCAGCGTATTGTAATTCTATGGGAAGTGCGGTATCCAAGGTCAAACTCATAACTAAATGAAAATTAGAATGTACCATCTGCAATATGGAAAAAATATAAACATGAAAGATTTAGCTAGTCAGAGAATGCATCCTAAAATCTATAAATAAAAATCAAATTTCAGCATAATATAGAGATTTCAATAGGAAACAATAATTAATATTGAGATAAGAAAGGATTATGTGCTAGAACACTTTATCCCCTGAAATTCAGAATTTACCACTTGCCTGGAAACTAGTATTATTATATTTATTTCTGTTGACTTTTATTTCTTTGGGCTTCATAACATAGACAATGTTATGTGGCCGAATGTCATTAAAATGCTTCTAATCCTCCAAAGCCTCTTAGGTTCATGGTAATATTTCAACACAAAGAAATTTGGAAAAATCCCATCCTATGGTATAGACTAGATCACTGAGACCTCTGATCTGCCCAGATACTCTTTGTGTCTGACAAAATTAATGTTAAAATGGTAATACACCATTTTTTTTCTTCTAAATTTCTCTGTTTTGTTCCAGATACCTTTTCCTAAATGGCCCAGACTTCAAAAACATACTACAGTGTACAAGGGGGCATTGCTTCTGTGCCCCTGGGACACACAAGCCTGAAGACGGTCCTGTCATGGAGAAATGCAAACCAGGCGGGAGGAGAGGAGAGGCTCTATGTTCTTGGAAATATGGTGAAGACAAAGAGCAGAGGAGAAAAAAAAGTTTTGTGGTCAGAAGGACAGTAGTTGTGAATTACATGTAAATGAGAATGACGAGAACAATGGGATAAAGTTACCTCTAGAGTTCCTCCAACTTTTGGGAAATAGAGTCTAAATCTCCCAACAACTTTTTGTTACAACAGGCACTATTGATGAAAATGTAACAGGTTTAACTCACATGTAAGGGGAAAAGTGCCCTGGGGAGCCCGTCCTTGTAACTTACCTAACCCCTCCCAACTACAAGTAAATTAACATGATATGGGAATGTTCCAAGAGAGTTCTGAACTAACAGCCTCTTGTGACCCCTGCTTCCACTGATGCTTTTCTGTGCATTGTCCAAACACCAAAGCTCAGCCACACCCCAGCAGAATTAGAGGGGCAGGAATGGGGGGAGCGTTTAGAAGACACCGGGCTCCTGCTTATGTAATAGAGGTAAGTATCCAATAAAGAAAAACTATATATATATTTATATATATATATATAAAATTATCTTCTATAAAAATTTATAAATTATATATTTATATAGTAAATATAAATGCATACAATAATATATATAACATATACTTAGGATGCATTTGGCTAAATAAATCCTTTTCTCATATTTCCACAGTTCATAACTAAGGAATGAAGTCCTGCCAGATAAAACACAGTTACCTGCTCAAATAATATTTGTAATATTAACATGAAAACATAAAAAGATTTGCAGAGAAGGAAAAAAGAGTAAGTTTCTTCCTCGAGCTTTCTTAATGAAGCTAATTTCTGCCGTAAGTGCTACTTTGCATCAGCTCTGATGCGTGTTTCATGCTTTGCATTGTTGTCAAATTCACAGTGGCCTCTTTGAAACTTTAAGATTCCGCGGATTCTATTTCTCTCTCACATTTGTTGCTACCTTTGTTATTCAAACCTTTGTGTGCATCTAACAATGTTACGGTTTCTCTTTCTCTGAGTTTCACGTGTCTTTAGTGAAGGTTAATTACAGGGGATGGAACTCAGGTCTATACTATCATCTTAAAAAAAAAAGAATTCTTGGGGCTTTTTTTTTTTTTTTAAATGAATTCCAGTATTTCACTACATTTACATTCAAAGCTACCCGTGAGCGTGTGGGCGATATGTAATGGAACAAGAAGGCACAAATCCTGACGCGAATGTCCAAGCTCAGATGCTCTCACTGGGTAATGTTACCAAACATTGCGACAAGAAAAGTTAACAGCCATTTCACACAATGTCTTCTAGAAACTGTTAGCTGGAGGGATCATTCCCATTATCACCTTAAGAGGCCAGTGTTACCCTGGGGCTAAAAGTAAAGACCATTCGAAACAACACAACGCAACACAACACAACGCAACACAACACAGCCCTACAGACCAGTACCTGCCTTGGAACTGGACAGAATAATCCCCAACAAACACAACCGAATCTTCCCAGATCAAATATCATGGATGATATACTCCAGGTATGCAGACTGCTTCAATATTTGAAAATCAATCTATATATTTCATCATATCGAACATCCGAGAAAGAAAAGTCCTGTGACTTTGTCATTCAGAGTAGAACATGTGTTTGACAGAGGTCAATACTTTCAACACAAACTCTCGAGACAGTGAAGACAGAGGGGCTTTCTCAACTTGATAAGGACAATCTATAATAACCTGTAGCTGCCATCACATTTAACAGCGAGAGCCTGGGTTCTCTCCCTCTACGATTAATTAAGAACAAGGCAACAATGTCCTCTCCTAATACTTTCTCACATTACCGATGTAACTTCCTGCTCTTGATCTTGCTCTGCCATTATGCACAATGTTCAGCATCATCATAACGCAGGGTTGGGGCAAAGGGTGCACAGAAGAGCCCTGAACATTTCTTTGAAACTTTCTGGGAATCTATCATTACTTTTGCATAAATAAATTTGCTCAGAAAAGATCATTTTTAAGGCTTTTTCAAATAGCAGCATAGAAACATCATAATAAGTACTCACGTACACCTTCAAGCTCTTGAATTTCCTAATTTCTTCCACATCCACTGATGTTTTTGACTTGCTCTTGTGAATTTCCAAGAGCAAGAATGTGCGGCATCCCACCGTGTTGACGGCACTGCTAGGTGAGAATAATACCGTAGGGATGTGACGTTAGTCTCTACCACAGGATTCAATAGGAATCCCACTTAGGTAGCAAGTGGCAGCCAATAAAAAAGTCTTCTATCATCTCTGATCTTGTTCTTTGTCCTTTCTTCCCTCATTTTCCTAGCACCCCCTACGTGGAAAGAAAAACCCAGTCTCTCCAGTCCTGCTCCACCTGGACAGACACACTTGAGAGCATTCTTTCTTGCTATTTTGAACAGCCTGTCCCTGGAGGGTACTGTGAGAGCAAAGCAAGGGCATACGTGTTGCAGGAAATGACTGTACATTTGGAGAAATTCAACACACACCACGACACATTATACCCTGGACTGAATAAAATCCGAGCATTTGAGGTCTGATAAAAGTAGAAGGCAGAGATTATGCCTCTAAAATAATTTCACATAAAAAGTCACATTTCTCTATATGATAATGTCTGGTAGATTATATCCAGCTATCTATCTCAACCAAGGAGGCAGTGCTCAGAAACTAATCATTGTCTCTGATTTTCGTTTAGTTGGAAATCGTGGGAGGTTAATAGAAATTCCAGATTGTTCGGAATATCTGATAGCTCCAGAGGCTTTATTTTGTGTAACAGTCATTTCCTACATTCATTTGCAGGTAGCATTCGTCTGAGTAATAACTGCCATTCACATGGATTCAAGCCGCAGTGTTTTCCAGAGTGATAGCGTAGAGGGAACATTTAACAGTAATTTAGGTGATGTGAGGAAGAGTTATGTGGTTAATCACGGCGTGCTTCAATGGCAGAAAAATGCTGACAACTCCAATTGTAGCACACCTAATAATGTTATTTGGAGAAATTGTCTATACCACGGATGTTATAATTCTTACATCTTTATGAGAAAAACCAGCTTGGATTTTGCGTATGCAGAAATTGATTTGCCCCAGCTGAATCTATTACCATAGAATAATACATTTTCTTGAATTGTAATTGAGATAGTTTGTTGACCTCCAGATCAAAGCAAAGGAATGAGTTACAAATATAAATAGGCAGATAGAAAAGAGACTGCATTTCATTTGTAACGTAAGGATGTGAACTTATTCTAATTAGAACTAAAACGATTTCCTACGGCTAAGTCTTGGCAGGTAATTGGCGGTAAGCTGGCCTTGTCTCAGATTGTTGTTCATGATTCTCAGTTCTCATTTGAAAGACTCCACTTTGGATGCCTGGGTCGGTTAAGCATCTGCCTTTGGCTCAGTCATGATCCCAGGGTCCTGGGTTCTAGTCTAGCATTGAGCTCCCTGCTCCTTGCTCAGCAGGGGGTCTGCTTCTCTCTGCCTGTTTGCTCAGTCTCTCTCTGTCTGCCAAATAAATAAATAAAATCTTAAAAAAAAGACTCCACTTTATATTCCCTAATATTTAATAAAAGGTAGAGCAACATAGATATTAAGTTTTCAGGCTTTCAGGTTTGGGCTCTTGGGACATCAGTTCCGTTGGATGGGAGCTCTTTGGCCTCTGTGTCGGTGGGTCTGCAGAGGTGATAAACACTGACCACAGGGCTCCTAGTCTCACTCCCAGCACATGGTGTATGTCAGTCTATCTGACCCATCACACCACCGCTGTAATAATCGTTCCTCAGTCAGGACCAGCAGCTGACGAAACCACACGCAAGGTCATTTGCATCCCCTGCGGAGCACCTGTGCGTGAGCAGAGCGGGCACCTTGCAAGCACTCCAGCATCGAGTGCACTGGCATTCCACCAAATGTCCTGCATTTGGGAGCGCCAGGCCTCCAGCCTGGAAGTAAGGAAGATCCATCCATCAGGTCATGACTATTGACCTTCTGTCTTCCCTCCTCCCCACAACCTTCCACGTGTATTTTATTTGTGGGGACTAATTATTAGGCCTGAGAAATCAAGACACTTTCAACTCAGGTGGCTTGGGCACCAACAGGGTCACTGGTATCATCAAATAA
The DNA here is from genome assembly GCF_017311325.1 of Ursus maritimus. Taxonomy (NCBI): domain Eukaryota; kingdom Metazoa; phylum Chordata; class Mammalia; order Carnivora; family Ursidae; genus Ursus; species Ursus maritimus. The sequence goes on along the minus strand of NW_024425341.1, from coordinate 24,657,678 downwards.
TAATGACAAAAGCCCGAAGGAAATCAAGCCTTACAGTCTCTTCCCTGCGGCAGTGTTCCTACCATGAGAGACTTCTTTTTGTGACTTTGAATATTACATTATTATCATAATAGTCATTGCACAAATGACCATTCGTGAGTATCTAGGGGTTCAAAATTTTGAATCTCCATAACATCTGAAATAGCACAGAGAAGCAAGCCGTCACTTGGAGAAACATCAGTGTACTTTGTTAGCTAAGTTTTTTTAAAAGATTTTATTTATTAATTTGACAGAGAGAGACAGCCAGCGAGAGAGGGAACACAAGCAGGGGGAATGGGAGAGGAAGAAACAGGCTCCCAGCGGAGGAGCCTGATGTGGGACTCGATCCCATAACGCTGGGATCACGCCCTGAGCCAAAGGCAGAGGCTTAAGGACTGAGCCACCCAGGCGCCCCTGTTAGCTAAGTTTTTATTTATATTCTCAATTGAGATGCTTATTGTGTAAATTTTCTGATACTATGTGAAAGGCGTTTGTCATTAAAATATAAACATTTGTAAGCAGCCTTTAATACCACTAGCCACAATCCTAACCCATTAAATCCTGTCCGAATTCATAAAGCTCCTTATCCTCTGATGGCTTCAGGCCCGTTTTCATAGCCCCCCTCTCTTGGACACGGAGAACTGAGGATTAAAGGGGTGTCTCAGAAATTACACTGTTCCTGATTCACTATATTGCCTCGTACACAACCTTTGCCTTTTAATTATAACAAGGAACTTCTTCCACAAATTAAGCTTTAAGAGGTGTCCAGGTTCCCAGCCCTTCCTCTGTCCTCTGCGACACTGTGCGTGGACTCTGGAAGGACACGACTTATCTGAATCAAAACTGACTGTGTACATACCCGTCTTTGTTGGTACCCCATGGAATATTTATAAATATGGATAACCTCTTAGTTTTAGTGCCTAGAAAGTTGTTCAGCACATTTTAGGGCTGGGCTTTTTTTCAACTGAGTTTAACTTATATTCCCAGTAGAGGAATTACTACTATAATAAGAACATTAAATCACCTCAAAAACTAAATCGTGCTTAAAGAGGCCAGAGATTAAGAGGTGGTGGAAACCAGAGAAAGAGAGAGAGAGAGAGAGAGAGAGAGAGAGATTCTGTTTAAATTCAGTGGGACTCATTTATCCAGAAAGACCCAGGTTTTCCATTTTTATAACCCCTTCATCTCCTCCTGCCAGAAGCTAATATTACAATAACGGCAATGTAGTGAATTTATACGAGAAATCTTTTGACTTAGGAGTAATATAGCTTTCAGATAAACTCAAGCACTCCATAAGCATGTATTTAGATAAAACTGATAAACTAATGCAAATTCTCTCATCTCGTTATTCCAGAAGCTGCCAAATACATTTCAGAATTAGAGAATGCTGCCTGCTGAGTTAGAAAGGCAGTGTAACTTTGCAGAAAAAAATGGTTCTACATCTCATGACTGGTTTCTCCCATTCTTCATGTGACCGACGCACCACATGCAAAGACACTTTTGCACTATCAGCTTTCGAATGAACAATGCACGAATGAGGGGCAATAAAATAAAGAAGGAAAATCATCGATCACTGGAGCCTTGTCCTTTGCCTAACATCTTGCTGTTTAACAGAATGTGCTTGAATTGCTAAAACATTTGTGCTTCATTTGTCTGTGACAAATATAACCAAAAAATGGAATTTTCATAAATGCAGGCATCCAAGACTGCCAAGTCGAACGTGTTAAAAGGCTTAGTAAGCTATAGTGTCACTTAAAGATAAACATCTTTAAAAAAGACTTTGGTTAAATTTACCATTTTATATTGACAGTTGTCTGAAAGGAATGATATTGAAAAAGGAAATCAGATTGCTTACTTATATATAAGGAGGTTTTAACAATGTCTATCTAGCCAGAGCAAAATTTATTTTTTAGTGCTTCAGTTGGAAAATGTATATTATAACCAGATCAAGGTATTTAACACTCCGGACATATGTATCTTTGGTATTTGGGGGAAGTAATATTCTACGTTGAATCTATTTCAATAAGCAAAGGAAAGACTGCACTCTGCTCTTCCTGCTTTCTAAATATTCATGCCTCCTTTCCCTCCACTACCATTTTCTCTAAGAAAATAATTGGCCACCACAAGTTTTCTTTAAATAAAATGCACCTGGGCCTGATGATACTAGCACATGCTGCCACGTATATTCATTTTTTGAATATAGGTTAGAAGCTAGAACACCGAAAGGAGCACTTCACAAAAGGGTGCTTAGATTTTCTATCAGTCGTGATTTAGAGAGACAAATAAGCAAGCAAATAAAACATGGCATTGGAAAGTTTTACTAGCTATTAAGGACCAATATTGTAAAGACAAAACAACCTGAAGAAGGAACTCCCTAGAGTTTAAATGGGCGTGAAGACAATCGGTTGGTGGATCCTGGATTGATTTGAAATCCCGAATGTGTGGGATCAGTAGGATGGGTGCAGGTGATGTTGCTGGAGGGAAAGGGGGGGGGGTCAGGTCTGTGCGACACTCAGATGTGGTTGGCAGGGACGGGTGTGTCCCTGGGCACCGAGGGCCTCGGGTGGAGTGCATCTCTGGCCACGGCCGCCAGTTGGTGTCTCCATCCTCTGATGTCCGCTCCTTGGAAAACCGTCCCCTCAGGGGTCTGTCTTCACTTCTCTTCTCCCCAAGCTTTATGCCCCAGAAGTCCTTCATTTCCCCACATCTTCACTCACATCCTTCCGTTGGGAATCCTCCCTGGGAGGGACCAGACAGAAGCCACTTGAACTGAGAATCTGCAATATCTCAAAAGTGTGTCACTAAGAAAAGAGGCTGATTTTTTTGTGCGGTTCCTTATCATCATACCTCCTGCCCCGAAGGAGTATCGTGTAAACTGATTGCAAACCACGATGTATACCTGACCAGAGGTGTGAAACTGGATGTGGGATACTTTATATCACCATAAAGCGACATGCTTGTTTTTGAAAACGAGGGATCGTAGTATGTACCCCCTGTACACAGAGGACTGCTGATCTATTCATGAAGCCAGGGGATAAATACATCCTGGGTACGAAGTATGCACGGGACACAGACACGCTTAATGGGGGTGTTTCTGCTATACTTTAACTGGAGTATAGCCGGCCTCAAGGGGACACTTTGAGGACACAGCCAGTTCCCCACGAAGCCCTTTAGGACACAGCTTGGAGCTGAACCCAGATCCAAAAGAACTGACGGGCTGAGGTTGCGGCTGGCTCCACACTCCGAGGATGAGGACATACGGAGGCATCGAGAAGGCCAGCCCTGTCATGGATCACAAACGATGCACTTAGGAGAGAGGCATGTGCGTTAGTCAGGCTCCACCAGAGAAACAGAACCCATAAGACACAGAGAGAGAGAGAGAGAGAGAGAGAGAGAGAGATAATAGGAGATGGATTATAGAAATTAGCTCACATGACTGTGAAGCCTAAGCGGGCCCACCGTCTGCCCTCTGTAAGTTCAAGAGCAGGGAGGGTTGTGGGGTAATTCCAAAGGCCCAAGAACCAGAGTACCATGTCCAAGCACAGGGGCAGGTGCGCGCCACCGGAGGAAAGAGAGTGAAAACGTGTCCTTCCTCCATGGTTTTGTTCTATTCAGGCCCCCAACAGGATGATGCCCACCGTGGGGAGGGTGGTCTTCTTCACTCAGTCTATCTGTTCAAATGCTAAGTTTCCCAGACACACCCAGAAATAACATTCTGTCATTGAGAGACGTCAGTGTAGAGATAATACAGACGTAGAAGACAGGTATGTCCAAGAAGGCTCGGTTTCAGAGACGTGGCGGTCCTTCTGCTATTGACTAAATTTATAGACTAAATTCAATTATAGTCAGGGACCACGGAAAGATTAGGTACATCTGAGTCTCTTCCCAAATTTATAGGAAGAAACAAAAGGCCAATAATACCAACACAGTTCTGAAAATAACATGGTAGGAGAGCTTGCTTAACCAGAGAAGGATTTCTTAAATACGACATAACATGGACAAATCCATAAAGAAAAAGAGGATAAAATTATTTCCAGTGAATTTTTCAATGTCTGAGCAGTGGGACACAGTGACGATATGAGCCGCATTGTGGAAGATGATAATTTCCATGTACTTTACTGACAACAGCCGAGGATCCAGTCTAGACTTCACACAGACCTAAAAACAAACAAACAGGACTAATAATGCGATAGGGGAAGAATGTCAAAGGATATGAAAGGGACGTGCAAAAAAAGTAAATTTTACTCCCCAAACATGACAATCATCTCCACCTGTTTAACATGCAGGGAAGAGCAAACTCAAAGTGAGATTAGATACAACGCCACAGCCAAGACATCACACATAAAAATAAGAGGTTTGCTAATTGTAAATATATATTGTTTTTAGTAAGAGGGACTCATCTACCCATTTGCATCAAGTCAGATCCTGCTAACAAAAGTTTGGATTAATATTTGTAAATATCTGCTCTATTTGAAGATGCCCTTTGACGCATCCCCCTCTTCCTGGTATGTATCCTGGAGACATGTATCCTCTCACGCTGCGAGAGACATTTAAATAGCTGTTACTGACAGGAGAGCGAATCGGTAACGGTACATTATACTTGGTAGTTCACATAAATGAGCCTAAGGTTTGTGATTTGCTGTGACTAAATGTCACACAGAAGTTGAAGAAGAAAAGCAAGGTGCAGAAGGTTCCTAGATGCTAGAAGCACCGTTCAGGGCGACAACACGGCACCACAGACCGGGTGGGTTAAACCACAAACATTTATTTCTCAAGGATCTGCAGGCTGGGAATCCAAGGTCAAGGCAACGGCCAACTCCATGTCTGGTGAGGGGTCTTCCATTTATTATAATGCTATTTACCTTCTTTGGGTGCCTAAAATATTTTGAAATATAAGAGAGATTCTGTGAAAATGGGCGTCTTGTACAACCTCTGGGAATCTATGCAATGTTGCACGCAGCCCCTCCTTAAGTTAATGGAAACCCCTGGAACATTGGGATGCTGGATGGAGAACGGGGTGCAACCACCAGAGCTGGAAAATCATGAGGCCAGACGAGGGTAAAGAGATCCAAGACTGTGCAGGCGTGGACCTCAGACCCACCACGGCCCCGGAGGGGAGCAGGTGCGCCCTGCTAGCCGGCTGTGAGGCCCCTGTGTACTGAGCCCCAGGGACCACTCCTGCCCTACAGATCGTCATCTCCAGGAGCTCTGAACACCCAGCTTGCTGTCTGACAGCAGCGTCCTCGCTGGCATAATAAGAAGGACTCAATTCATGAGCTCATCCTCAAATTTTGGGGGGACGCAAATACGTTATATGGCCGGTATCTGCAAGAATCGCATACGTTTCTTTCTTTTTATGTCCTCCGAAGGGCCGAGGTCACCAGTATCATATGTCTGAACTGAGGTGTGTAGTCCTTTCTTGTGATATGTATTTAAAGTCTGATTTTATGATAACATGTAAAATAATAAACTAAGGCTATTTTTAGTCATGTTATATGCATGCTGATCAAGCCTGGACCAAAAATTTTTTTTTTTAAAGAGAACAAGGGGTAAACCCAGGAGTCACTGACCAAAACGGAGCAAGAAGGAACAGTAAATGTCCTGTTTTCTAATTACCGGATAATAAGGTTTTCACTCTATATTATGGCAATGACCCAGTTCCTGGGTGGATGAAGTGTAGTCCGAGGGCCAAGAATAAAAGTAGCTTATACCCTCATGACGCTGTGGCTGAGAACCATTACTGCTGTAAAGTCTTGTGTCGGCAAACCCTTTTGTTCTCTTCCAGAGGCCAGATAAGAAGGAGGAGCCTATCTAATGGAGGTGGACCCAGACCCTCCCCCTGCATGGGGACCCGAGACTCAGCTGGGCCAGGAAACAGGAAGTTAGCCCGGAAGACAGACACAGATGGTGATTGCAGACAGGTGTGAATCCTGTGAGCCCCTCCTGATGCCTTATTTTATTTTGAATTAGCCTATAAAAGCCACACAAGCAGATAGACCAGGTTGGTAGGAAGGACTGTGTTACTCGGGTTAACAAAATGGAGGCCTCCTTTGTGGGTTAGCGGCCACTCAGTAGCGGCTGAATCACGTTTCGGATTTTGTATCAAGGCTTTATAAAGTGATTTGACATAGAGCAAAATGATGGCACTTTGGAGACTGCTGTAGAATACTTGAAAGATTTTTAACTAATCATCTTACCCCATAAATAGTGAAAATATGCATTGAAAGTTTACGTGTTCAGAAAAGGGACTAATATGAGTGATGAAAAGTTAGTCAATAAAAATGTATACCAAGCATTGAAATACTTTCTTCTCAACCAAGAGTGATGGTGAGGTAATCTGATTATATACACAGATGTCTAGAAATTTCATTACACAGCTTGCTGATTAGGGAATGCCATATCCAGCCTTGAGGCGAGCACTTGAACTGATAAAGCTATTCCACTTGGAATACTTTATTTTTCATTATATGCTCAATAATAATGTGATTAAAAAACAAAATTGCATTTAAATTGTTATGTTGCTGTTCGTGTTCTTCATTCCACGGGGAGAATGGAAATTGTGTGTCCTCCCTGCATTCTTAAGGATTGCATCGGGCACCACAACTCACCTAAGAAATTGAATTTCGTGCCTACAATAAATGAAATTATTTTTGACACATTTATCATAAAAAAGATACAATATGCAAAAGGTTTTGTGAAAGTAGCATTTTGTGACCCGCTACAAATCCTGCTGACAAATGGCCACACTCCACAAAATGGTGTTGACTGATGGGATGTTTAACCTGGTAGTGCCAATGGGAAAACTCAGAGCAAGAAAGAATGGGCTAGTTTTTCAGATGCTTCCAGAAGTGAGAAATCATGAACATATCTCCCTCCCACACTCATCCGTTGAGCATCCCCTATAATCTGGAAAGAAATGAACATCCGTCACTGTATTTTTATGAGAACGGCCCACATCAGCGTTAAAAAAATATTGCAAGCCAGGTAGGAAAATACAAAGATAAAAGCAAAACTTTACCAATAATCTCACCACTTAGAGAAATATGTCAGCATCTCTCTAGGCATGTTAGCTAGAGCAACAGAAAGAAAAACAGGCAGGGAAATAGACATAGTTTAATAAACAGAATCATACTCTACACAGGGTGTTTCTAGGATCAAATTTAATTTGCTTGAATGCATTACAAGAAAAATAGAAAGAGATCAAGGAAAGACTGACAGTAAGATACACGTGTCTTTATTTTAAGGTGCACGTTGCTAAAGATATAGAAAAAGCCCCCCAAGTTTATTATAAAAAATACGAAGAGGGTTGCAGTCGTTACTAACTACAGATCTCCATCTTGTGGTTGTAGCTGGCCACCTGCTATAGAGACAAGGGATTCAATGTTCTTCTGAATTCACGATTCTCAACTCAGTATTACACACCATGTGGTTAGCGTGCAAGCAATGGCCTTCTTAACCCCACTCATAAATCTCACAGGTGTGTCCTAGCCTGATATTTCAACAGAAAAATGCTCCGTTCTTTTCCTTGCTCATAGCTTCTGCATTCTGGGGCTCCTCATTCTTCTTCACTTTGACTTGGTTGCTACGTATGCTCATTTTCTTCCCTCTAGGTTTTGTATGCTTGGCGCCTTCTCTTCTTCAGTGCTGGTTGGTCATTGCCACCTCCCTGAGTGATTACAGACCCGTGGGACAGTTTTGTTACCCTCAGAACTCTTAAATCCCCTGTTCCTTGTTTTGGAAACATGTTTCTTGATCCTACTCATCATAACTTCACAATCAGGCCTCATGGCATTTCAGATCTTGTATGATCAGGCATACAGTTGGCTGTATGGTTTATAGTTTTTCTTTCTTTTTTTTCATTCTTGTCAATTTCTCTTTTTTAAAAAAAACTTTTATTTTTATTGTATTGTTTAAGAACGAGTTGCATGTCTTTACGATGTACAATGGCAGGAATAGGTCCACACAGACAGAGTGACACGATTACTGCAGTCAAGCTCGTTAACAATCCTTACACATGGTCACCATTTTCCCGTGTGTGAAGAGAGCACCTGCAATGTGCTCTCAGCATCTTTCCAGGTGACACCCCAGTGTCCTTAACACCCCAGTGTCCAGCCCAACATCAGAGCGCTGGCCGAGTGGTCCTACGTAACTGCAACTTTGGACCCTCGGACCAACATCCCTTCATGTCCCCCCCCCTTCCCCTCAGTCCCTGTCTGATCGCTAGGGACAGGGCTGGAGTATGTCCACACGGTGATCGAGCCCTGGGGTGGGCCTCGTCTGGCGGCTGCATGGGAGGCAGGTGCCCCTTTGCTCTCCCTCATCCCCAGAGGGCCTCTCTGCTACCGGGCTGGGACAGGAGTGACGTGGGATGGGGGCAGGGTGCAGAGATGGGGGCGCTGTGACGCCTCTGCCTTCAGCACCTCTCTTCTCATTTCTGTCTCCATCTACGTACGTGCTGGGGTCCCTCACCCAGAGCATTATGCTCCTGTGAAGGCATTTTCTCGTGTGCATTGTTCTAAGATTCTGCCAGGGGACGAGGACTCGAACCCCTTTTCCAGCACCTTGCTTTTCACCGAGTGAAAGTTATTTCTTGTCTTGTCTTCCTGGGCATTCCAGACTTTTCCTCCCAGCCATTGACAGCGCCAAAGCTCTGTTCACACAGGGCACTTCCCCAAGGGGTCCTCAGCGGGAGGACCTCCTAGACCCCACTTCCAGTCCTTTCTGTATTACTTCCTCTTCCCATCCAGAAGTCAAACGGGAAGTGGTTTTCTTTCCTGGGCTTTACCGTCCTGTTCCACACCTGCTCTTCCCATAGCATCTCACTTAGGTCTGCCTTGTAATTTCCCATTCAAACTGGTTTCAGTCTTGCCTCCACCCCACAGCTGCTGTCTTGGCGATCTTCTGCCCCTCCTGGCAACTGGTTTCACGCCGGCTTCATGGAATGTCTTCCTTCCCATCTGACACCTGTCCTTCTCCTTTCTCCTTGGCCAGTGCCAGTCTATGGAGCACTCACTTACTGCTTTTTTCCTTTATTTATTTGTTTTTGGACTACAATGCTTTTCTTTCATTAAGGGTTCTTTCCATGAATCTGCAGTGGAGAACACGTTTGATTTTAGCCTTTTCATTGAAAAATCTTTTTCTTAAATATTTATTTGCCAAAGAGAGAGAGAGAGAGCACAGCAGGTGGGGTGGCAGGGAGAGGGAGAAGCAGACTCCCCGCTGAGCAGGGACCTAGATGTGGGACTTGATCCCAGGACCCTGAGATCAGGACCTGAGCTGAAGGCAGACGCTTAACCCACTGAGCCGCACAGGCGTCCCTGAAAAATCTTCTTTATAACATATCTACACATAGCCTACCTTCCTGAAAATTTTGTGAGGGGCGTCCCAGCTTCTTCTTAATAATGTTTGTGTGATACATTACATTGCTGCTGGTTTCAGAATTTGCTTCCCTCCTCGTCCATCGGGTTCTGTTCATTACGGCATAATCAGAAAAACGAAATTACCTTGCGGTTCACAGGTTTCATTTTCCGTGCTGATTATCTTTTTCAATTCTCTTGGTCCTCTTCCTTTGTGGAGAAGCAATCAGCATGAATGCCTGTGTGAACTGTGTGTGTGTGTGTGTGTGTGTGTGTGTGTGTAAAACACATGCACGTGATGTGATATGCACATAGGAATGAAGGCGTCAACCCCATGTCGTATGCGAGGTCAGTTCAAAGCCGCACGGCACCGAAGTTATTCGTGGTGCTTTTCCCCAGCATGTGCCTGAAATTCTGACTCAATACTAACATCTTCCTGCTCTATTGCAAACATACAGGCTCACCCTAAAGCCACAGCCATGTTCTCATTTGCAAACCTATGTGAAAGGAGAAAGGGGTAGACGTTTACATCCCTTGACAAAATAGTCCCTATCCTACGCCGTAAAACACAACGTGAACCAGAGCTGACGTGCTGAGAGCTGACTTTGAGCGTCCAGCTAGCGTCCGACTGGTAAAATGCCAGCCTGTCCCAAAGTGGAACGCGCAGCCGTACTTTGCATCTTATTACATCGCTGTCTTACTGGTGGGGCATAAACACATCCCGTTTTGTGAATTCATCAGAATTTTTTAAAAAGGTTTTTTTGTTTGTTTGTTTTTGTTTCTTTTTTTTTCCCCTTAACGTACAGGAGTAACTTGGAAGATGCAGAATCAACTGTGTGGTTGTGGCGGGGGTTCCAGATGTGGGTTTTCTGGGCTGCCCGCTCCTCTCCAGTCCAGGTCTAGTGAACCTCACCAGCTTTGGGCTCTCGTCTCAGACCTCATGCATTTCCTGTGGGTCCCTTGAAGGGTGATGGGAACACAGCTTGTTCTCGAGAGTGGAAAATGCTTCCCATGGTCCTTCCCAGGGAACTCTTCTGCGCCCTGAGGGTGGGATGCGTCTTCTTAGCCCCTGGAGGTCCTGCTGAGCCCCGCCATCCGCTCCCGGTGTGGGGGGCTGGCCTTGCACATTTGCCTGCGGTCCGCAGCCCTCCCTACAGCTCCCCCCAAACACTTATTTCTCACCTGTCAACCCCAAGTCACAAGTTTGGGTGTCTTGCCCACAGAATGGTCTTAGAGAAGGAGGACTTGGGGCGCAATCCTGCTGTGATCTCAGGGCTCTCCCCATCCTCCTGCTGTGTCATCCTACTCCCTCGCTGTGCGCAGTGTCCAGACCCGACCTGCAGATCATACACCCCACCTTGTCACTCTCTCTTCTCCCTTCCCTTCTCCGGAGCCCGGGGATTGTGTCCTTCCACGGGCCACCTGGACGGGTGTGTTCTTCCTCCGCGCCTCTATCTCAGAATCCCCATCACTCCCGTCATCCTGCGCAAATTCCGTCCTGCGCCTTCAGGAATCTTCCTTTCACTCTCCATGCCATAGCTTCCAGCTCGAGTCTGGTTTTCCTCCCCAGGATTCGTACTGTACTGGGATTTGACTCCACCCATGTGAGAAAGCATTCTCGTTTTCTTTATTTTTTGCTTTTATTACCATTTGCAAGAGCTCTTCTCTGTTCTTGGTGGACTCCACAGAAAGCTTGTTCACGTCGTTCAGTAAGGAATGAGCTGCTCCCTGCTGGCTCTCCTACTCGGTTAGGGACATTTGCTATTTCCATTTCCCTGCCCCCAGCCAACCCTCAAGCCTTTATGGCTCTCCCATCAGTCCCCCAAGGCCACACTGTATCTTGGTCTGTCACCCCCAGAAAACTTTCCTGTTCGCTTTTCATCAGAAGTCATTCCTTGCCTTTCTTTCTGGAACCTAGCAGCTAACCCTTGCCACCTGCTTGTCTTTTACTTTGCTGGTTGTAGGGGAGTTTTTGAGAATACGCTGCCTACCACCATGAAAACAACAACAACAACAACAACAACAAACACCTCTATATAATTTCCAGCTTCTAAAATAAAGTCTCTTGATGTTCTTCTCTACTTCTAAAATATGTTTACTTTCTACGAATTAGAATCATTGATTTCTTGGGAGGGGGAAGATAGACAGTATAACTTCAAAGACAGAGCGAGACATTATCTCTGATCAGTTGACCTAAGGGATAGTTCATTTCATAATCAACTTCCTCAGTGAGGGGGGACAGAATACGTAAACTCAAAATGTACGGGTTTGGCATATGGATTATTTTGAGCTGAAGGCAATCGTCATGGCCTAAGAGACTCATGAAGAACTTGTTTTTTTGTTTGTTTGTTTTGTTTTACCTCTCCCTTAACTGCCTAAAAACTTTAAAGATAGAAATAGGGGGCCTGTACCAGAAAGAAAGCTATTACCAAAGAAAACATTTTATATCAGAAAGACTGATCTGTGTGGCATGCCAAATGTGTATTTGCCCAAGATTTGTTCTCCCCATCTACCTGTGAATTGTCTCCCTCCCCTTTGAAGCCTCAGACCCCTCACCCCTTCTCCTGAGCTCAGGATGGCATATATACCCCAATGGCCTGTCTGTCTGGGAGTCCCGGAACTTCGGCTCTCCCCCATACATACAATCTACAATTAATTTTTTTTCCCTCCTGCTAATCTGTCTTATGTCAATTTAATTATTAGATCAGCCAGAGAAGCTAACAAGGAGGAAGGGAAAAGTTTTTTTCCCCTATAGCAGAAGGAATGGTCTGGTTGTGGCCGGGGCATCTGGATATGGACGCCTACTGCTATTTTTGTTAGTTACTGTATCATAATATTTAAGATACATCGTCTCTTTTTTAGGTACTAATCTTAACTCACCAGCTTAAACTGCTGGTGGGTCACCGATATTTTCTATGAAGCCTATTTTTTGTTCTTTTTCTTTTTTTAAGAGAATTTATTTTATTTTAAGTAGGCTCTACACCCAATGTGGAACTCAAACTCACAGCCCCAAGATCAAGAGTCACATGCTCTTCTGACTGAGCCAGCCAGGCACCTCGAGGCCTATTTCTTTACTCTTCCAGTATGGTAATCTTCGTGAATCCAATTTCTGAGCGTTTTTTTTTTTTTTTAATTTCTTTAAAAATTTTAAATCTCCTTACTGATTTTCTATCTACTAATTCTGTCAATTACTGAGTGAGAGAAGACTGTTAGCACTCTCAAAAAAAAAAAAATCAACGTCATTATTTCTCTATTTATGCTATTTTTCGCCGCATGTATTTTAGAGCTCTATTGCTAGGTGTGTACACATTTAGGATTGTGCTACTGTCTTGGAGAACTGACCTGGCCCCTCGTGCATTATCTTCACCCCTCGTAAGATTTCTTGTCTGTTAGTAATGCAGCTAGTCAAGCTTTGTTTTGGCAATTTTTTTACCTGTTTTATCTTCTTTTATCTATTTATTTAAATTCACCTATGTCTTTGTATTGGTGTAGATAGTTTGGTTTGGTCTTCTTGTCTATCCAATCTGCTTAGGCTCTGTCTTTTAATTGAGGTATTTGAAAAGTTCACATTTAATGTGATTATTGATCTGTTTCTGTTCAAATCTGCCCACATCCTCTTTATCCATTCATCTGTTGAAGGGCATCTCAGCTCCTTCCACAGTTTGGCTATTGTGGACATTGCTGCTATGAACATTGGGGTGCATGTGCCCCTTCTTTTCACTACATCTGTATCTTTGGGGTAAATATCCAAGAGCGCAATTGCTGGGTCATAGGGTAGCTCTATTTTTAACCTTTTGAGGAAACTCTTCAGAGTGTAGGGATAGAGGGTACATTCTTCAAGTTCACAAAAACTGTCTATGAAAAGCCCACAGAGAATATCATCCTCAATGCGGAAAAGCTGAAAGCCTTTCCCTTAAGATCAGGAACGCGACAAGAATGCCCACTCTCACCATTATTGTTCAACATAGTACTAGAAGTCTTAGCAACAGCAATCGGACAACAAAAAAGAATTAAAGGTATTCAAATTGGCAAAGAAGAAGTCAAACTCTCTCTCTTCGCAGATGACATGATACTTAATGTGGAAAACCCAAAAGACTCCCCCAAATTACTAAAACTCATATAGCAATTCAGTAATGTGGCAGGGTACAAAATCAGTGCTCAGAAATCAGTTGCTTTTTAAAAAATATACATGACAGATATACCCTACTGTATGCACTCCACGAAGGAGTAGCTGACTATCACTGGAAGGGGCAGGTGCCTATGTGAGTGCATGTTGGGGGGTTAGTGGGGAGAAGAGGAATGACATTTACATAATGGCAACTAAGAGCCAGATGTTTTACTTCCGTTTACCATCAACTCTGAAAGTGTTATCAGTATTTTCAAATGGTTTTATCCTCCTTCAGATGCTCCTGATTTTGATGATATTAAGTACTTCCTGAATTGAATGTCTCTGAAGCTGATTTGACATTCTCAGATAAATATATTTGTAATATATATATTTATAATATATTCTAATGTATTCCTCACCCCTTAACCCACACTGATTTGAAATATTATGGTAAAAGCTTACCAAAAATTTAACATCAGATCACTCATTTTAAATACAGCACTCGATCTTTCTAGAGTGCTAATGACATTTAAAATACTGTCATTTTCAAACAGTTTTAAAATTTCAACTGTTTTTAAAAAATTTTCCCTTGGCAGACTTCTAATGCCTGTTAGTTTCCGATAGAAGGAAATGCTAAATAACAATCCAGAATTCATTTTGATCATGCGTTCAGGTGAAATGAAAGATGGGTTTTTTAATGGCGTAATTAATAAATGTCATTCTGCCAGGGGTAAAAACATCAATGTTCTTTAATATTTAATTAATATTTTTAGAAGCGTTGTCATAAATGAAAGCAATGATTATCTAAGATGATAGTAAGAGCTTCCTCAAAGTGGACTTATCATTAAAAAGAGAGAGAGAAATATCTCACATCTGGACTATATTCTTAGAGTTCCTGGAGCCCTGAAGGATTATAACAACATTAAAGTGAATACTCTTGGTATCCTCATCCAGGAGAGAGTTCGTTTTTTAAATGGTGACCAGGGAAAGATCTTAAGTGATCATACTGTTCAAACTTGGCACTGTCTTCTCCAATTTATCCACCTAAAGCCTATTGGCAGGGAAGGTTCTTAAATCACTACATTCCACGGGAAGCAATAATTGAGTTCTGCACAACAAATATGTCACCAAACAAATGTCTCAGTGCCTAAAATAAGTGTAGACATACGCCAGGTATGATGACAAACACCAAGGATGCTTTATTTTATTTCTGTAGGTGCACATTCTAGCAGACCCCCCCCCACAATAGTATTGCCTGAACTCCCACTTTTTTTTTATTTTGGGGTTGTCTTAGGTTTTATTTGCTAAAGTGGAAAATTAATATGGAAGAAAAAGGTTTTTTCTCCTATTTTGTCCAGAAGCTCACATTGCTTCATTTGTGGTTGTGGGTGGATATTGGAAATGAAAAGTCAAGGGCTATCACAGGAGGAAATTTCTGCTTATATTGGTCACTTGTTCCACATTCCGCCTCAAGTAATATGAACTTAATTTCCCCCTATGATGGTTGTGAATATCTCTTCTCAGAGACATTTGACAAAAGCCTTTTTGATAGTTAAGAATTAATCAATAGGGGCGCCTGGGTGGCACAGCGGTTAAGCGTCTGCCTTCGGCTCAGGGCGTGATCCCAGCGATCTGGGATCGAGCCCCACATCAGGCTCTTCTGCTATGAGCCTGCTTCTTCCTCTCCCACTCCCCCTGCTTGTGTTCCCTCTCTCGCTGGCTGTCTCTATCTCTGTCGAATAAATAAATAAAATCTTAAAAAAAAAAAAAAAGATATGTTAAAAAAAAAAAGAATTAATCAATAATAATATAGTTACGTTAACTGTTTACGTGTGGGTTATTCACTTGTGATCAATCTACAAACCCTTCTTTTTACTCCCAGTGCCATCTGGTCTAACGCAAAAAGTGCCGGACTAGGAATGGGGAGACAGTAAAGCAGATTCCTCAGTGCTTGGCGTGCAGACAATGATTGATACAGGTTACTTGTCGTTGCCATCACTCTTATGTGCGGCCACCGCATGCATGACTTTGGGCAAGCGTCTTGGACGCCCTTATATATTAAATTGGTCTGTCTACATTCTGGGGTTATGGCAATAATAAATGAAGATAAAGAGAATTTAAAATGCTTTGAAAAATGAAAACTGACAATCCAAGGTAAGGCATTGTCATTATCCCCCAACAAGCTTCTGGAACGGCATCGTCATCACCTGGAGCGTGATCCTGGAATGCAAAGTGGTTTTATCATTACTGAAAGAGACAATGTCAGGCAAGTCCACTGTATGTGCGGGGGATATAATCCACACCAACCCTAAGTACAAGGTATCGCTGGCTTTCTCCACTTGGGGTTTTTTAAATCCTAACTTGACTTTCACCAACATGGACAAGTGACCACGGGCTATGTCTGGTCCTTCACGTCCTCAGTTAGTCTGGCCTGGTGTAGAAACGTGCTCCCACATTGGTCTGGGAAGCCGCTTAGAGGGTTACCTGTAGGTTGTATCAACAATCAGGCTGGCTGCAACTAATCTGATAGAGGCATCCACACAGGTAATGCGTTCCCAGCAACCCATTTTGTCCACTCAAATAAGCAGCTCTACATGGATCTTCACCTGATTTTCTTGTTATAAACCTTTCAAGATGCTGTATGTGGTCCGAATGCAGCGCAGGGATGGGGATCAACAGTCGTGGTCATTAATGGTGCTGCTCTCTAATAAGGCTTCACCACTAGCCTTGCTTGTATGCATCCAAACAACGGTGGTTGGAACGTCCTTCCCATGATCTCAGAAACCACCACTCGGCCGACGTAAGCTAGGAGGCATGCTCAGGTCGGTGCCCCTGTGGCAGCCTTGGCATCAAACCACTGGGATATCCAGTAGTTCCCAAGCAGAGCACCATCGTCTCACCACGCCGACACACGAACTGGCTGTAGACCTTCGGAGGCTGTGTGGGCTGGCAGATGATCGTCAGGGGAGCTGTCTCCCCAGGCCCTGGTTCTCACACTGCCACGTCCCCAACACGCCATCACCAGATGAAAGAGCGTTGGAAGATGCTGTTTAAGATCAGGTGAGAACCATGAACCATCCGGGTGCTGCATTCGTCAGCTTCGGTAATGTAGTTTTGAGGTGGGGATCCGGAGCAGCTGGTGCTTGAGGATGGGCCGTAGACCCAGCCCTCACTGGTGTTTCTCTGCTCCATCAGAGACATAAAGATGAAGCCATCTTTATGGGGACCAGGGACCAGCTCTAGCTGGCCATCACAGTGTGCAGTGTAGGGGCAGCTCACCTGTAATATCTCATGGGTAGCACACCGGTATCTCACAAGAACACAGTAGCCACCCAGTCACAACTTAGTTTGGTATCAGTGTTCTGGGCTAGTTCCTCCAGGGTAGGTGAGCCCCCTCCAGGGGCTTCATGAAACTGTTTCTTCCCATAGGTCTGCTTTGACTGTTGTCAACAGCTGGAGAGCTTCTGTGCTAAGGGGCCGGTGGATTGGAGGTAAAGGATGACCTTTCAGGGAAGGAGGTCATCCAGGAAGGGATCGCCGATATGGGAGAATAACTAGTCATCTGCCTCCTGAACCCTTCTTCCTCCTGTGGATGTCAAGGCCTTTTGTCATCTGGAACTCTGGTCAGGGCCCAAACCAAGGAGGAGACAACATTCCTGATGTTAAACCATCCACCGAGCCCTGGCAACTTTGCACTTAGTTTAAGGCCTTGAGAAACTGGATCTCAACCCAGATCTGTAAAGAATTAACTTCGGGGTCTACCAACTAATCAGCAGGGATTAACATATTCCTCACTGAGAGGCAGGGCTGCTCTACAGGGGCTGATGGTTGCTCCAGCCTCTTCCCCTGGTCTCTGCACTCCCACTTTCATTACTATATTACAGCAACTTTAGAAGCACTTTTAAAAACTATAATAAATGAAGAACGAAGCCACTGCCTACTTAGCAACATTATAGTTTACAAAGGGGGCAGTTACCCTTTCTCCTCTGTAACTACCATGTATAAGGAAGGGTAATGCCACTTCAAAAAAAACCAAACATGCATGCATCTTATACCAAGTTATTTATACAGAAATTCTTAAACCATGAAAAGAGTCTCTTCTGTTTTACACAGTTAATACTGGGACCAAACAAGCAAGAAGTGATAGAGAGAGAACGGGTTCTAATTTTCGGTCTGCTGTTGAAGAGCTTGGGAATGCTGGACATATTATTGAGCTTTTCTGACTTTCATTACTTAGAGTGAGACCCTTCCAGACTGACTCCTTCATACAAATCAATGACAAAAGCTGGACCGATTATGAGTAGCCACCTGAGGGTATAGGGCAATGAATAGAATCAGATGGAAGGATGGGTAGTGCATATTTAGAAGAGAGAGGTGAAGATACGTTCCTTTTTAAGGCCATGTAGCTCTGAGCTGAGTTCAGTTGTTGTTATGAGTTGGTGAGAGAACTGGTAGGAAACGTACAGTGCTCTTTCTGTCTAGGGAAATGGAGAACTGATGCTGGAGAACCCATGGGTGCTGGAGGGACTGCTGAAGTCCTATGAGTGAAAGATACAGAGTGAGGATGCCCCTATCACTGACTGATCACTGAAAAATGCACATGTGAAGGAGACAAAAGCAGGCCAACTAAAGACAGAAGATCTAAATTGGGATTGGAGCTGCCACCCAGCTTTACAGCACAAGTCAAGCCAGGGTCATTACTTGTTAAAACAAAAGACAGTGTGCATAAGGAAAAAAAATAAAATAACAGAAGATAAGATCCTCATGATTTACCATTCACAATGTCTGAGATAGAATCCAAAATTATCTGGCATATGAAGAACTAGGAAAGTATAGCCTATTTTCGGTAGAAAAGAAAATGTGTCAAAACTCAGCTCAAAATAACCCAGGTATTGAAGCTAGCAGACAAGGATATTAAAGAGGTTATTATATGTATATTCAATGAAGTAAACCAGAATGTGCTTTCAATGAATATGTAAGAAATCTCAGCAGGGTAATAGAACTGAAAACACATAGTATCTGAATTTTTTTTTTTAAAAATATACAGTAGGTGGGCTTAGTAGCAAAAGGGAGATGACAGAGACAAGAATAAATAAACTTGAGAGAGATCAAATAGGTAGATAGAAATTTTTCAATGTAAAAAAAATTTTTTTTACATTGAAATTTTTTTTACATTTTTTTACATTTCAATTTTTCAATGTAGAAAAAAAATAAAGATTTAAATATATATAAATGTAACACTGGGGACCTGTTGGTTTATATGAAGTGGTTCAATATACATCCAGATGGAATTACTAGGCAGAAGAGAAAATGGATTGGAGAAGTCTTTGGAAGAAATAGCCAAAATTTTCCTTAATTTGATGAAGGACAGAAATCCACAAATACAATAGCTTCCGGAGTAGATGTACCTTTTCTTCTGCCAAAAATCTAGGTTATAAACTATACCCAAACAGCATGAACAAACCAGGAATCACACTTATTCTGATCTGGGCTTCATCCCTGGGAAGGTAGATGTCCAATGCACCCTGCTCTGGGGTTCCACCCTCTGGGAGCCCAACAAGAAGCCCGAGTAACTGCTTGGCAGATTCCAAACTCATGTTTCTGTTCTCCCATTTCTATGAATCTGTCAAACAGCCTGCACATCCTCTCAGCCGCTCTGTTCCACCTGTCTGAAATGATATGACTTAGGGACAAAATGGCCCTGAATACTGAACTCATCTCTTTGGGCTTCCAGAACATGACTCCACAGATCTCCATTGTCAAGGACTTTCCAGATGCCCTTTTTTACATATTTCTTCCATCCTTCCTTTTATTTCTTTCATAATTTTAAATGTACAAATTCAGGATAGCTTTCAATTTTTCTATTATCTAACATGCTAAATGTCACAATTTTCCTTCAGACAGATTTAATTTTTTTTTCCAGAATAGTTGTCAGTAGGGAGATCAGCTTGGGTACCATTAGATGTTCAATTGAGTCCTCAGCAGTCTAAATTTGATCCTTTTTTCTATGACCCTCCAGAAGAGTACTAGGACCTTAGAAATATTTACTCTCTTCACCCCCATACAAGCACATTTATATAGCACTAACTGAAAAAAAAAGTCTCCTTGTTTTTACTCTTATTATAGTTCTCTTTACATTTGTGTTTATTTAAGCAGTGAACAATTATTTGTATTTCCTAACATTTAATATATTTATTCATGAATTAATAATTTTAAAATCATTTGCCCCTTACTAAGCAACAAGTTCTCATGCAACTTCATTCTTAAATTGTTCTTTTGGCAATTATAAATTGTCTTTCTCAGTTTTGTCTGAAAATATTGGTATTATTTTTGGGTTTTGAATAATTACATATTGGATTATGGTTGGAAATTACATTCTACTAGTATACTGAAGATACACTAAATTGTTAAAGGACTTACAATACGTTCACTCCTCTATTGTTAATGTGAAACTTTGGTCAATTAATATCTTCTTCAGTTACTCTGTCTTCTTTTCTGTTTATCTTATAACTTTTTTTTAAGATTTTATTTATTCATTCGACAGAGATAGAGACAGCCAGCGAGAGAGGGAACACAAGCAGGGAGAGTGGGAGAGGAAGAAGCAGGCTCACAGCGGAGGAGCCTGATGTGGGGCTCGATCCCATAATGCTGGGATCATGCCCTGAGCCGAAGGCAGACGCCCAACCGCTGTGCCACCCAGGCGCCCCCATATCTTATAACTTCTTTACACCCTCCTTCCCACCCGGGTTTGTGTGTCATTTAATTTTAATGTGTCTGGGTATGTGTTTTTATTTATTTCTCTTGCTTGAACATAATGTGTTTCACGGTGTCATTACTTCATCTATGCTGTCTCTCATTCATGTGTTCTTTGGTTCGTTTATCTTGAAGTGTCATTGCGTCTCGAGACCCTGACACCTCTGGCTCGTGTCCCTGTCAACATTCTACCAGGAGGCCTAGGAGCCACCTTGGAAATTTACTGCTCTTGTTTTAAGTTCCCTCTCCATAAAAACCACTGGGGAATTCCTCCTTTTTTTCTGTTATACATTTGTTTTTTAGTGCACTCCCTGCCTCCCACCATATTTCTATTCATATTCTTCTTGGAGAAGGAGAGTCTCCTTATTTCTTAGTGTAGCTATTTCTGAAATTAGAAAATAGAAACTATTCTGTTTTTCATTAAAAGGAAAAAAGATGGCAAAGATGTGGGTGCCCAGAGTGTTCGTGTCTTCTGTGAAAGATAAGCACTATTATTCATCAATCAGAGTTAGATAGTTTGATAAATGGAATGATTGTTAAGCTGACAGCTATATTATTGGGTGGCTGGGTACATCGCATGAGGACTGGATTGGACACATCAAGCAGAATGTTCCACACGATAAATTGTACTGAGGTGGAGAAAGAGGCATTTTTGCAAGGAAAGATGGACAGGTGTTCCATTATCATGGGCTGGGGTTCATAATTGGTTTATGCATGATGGGTTAGGCAATGTTGCTATAACAAAATGACCTTGAAATCTCAGAGTTAATGATGTAAATAACGGATTATCTCATAACAAGTTATATTCAGGTAAGATACTTCCTGAATGATTGTCATCTACATGGTTAATGAGATGCATGTTCTTTCCACTTTCCATCCTAGTGTCTTGAACACTTTGTCTCTAAGGTCTCCAAAAAAGTTTTCGAGAGAAACTAAGGAATGTATTTTCTTTTTTTTTTTTTTTATAAAGCCCAAGTCCAGAAAGTGCTTCTCTCTTATATCTCTTTGCTCAGAATTCACTTAGTTTCATGATCCCAACCTAGCAAGAAGGAAAGCCGGAAATTTCTGTGCACTCAGGATGAGGAAAACACATGGAGAATATTTAGCACTCTCTGGAAATGTAATAAGTGTAGAAAATGTCCAGACTCTGGTGGGTGTCAGAATACATCAGGAAGGAGTATAGATGAAGATTCAGAATCTAAAAATCTATGCCCCAATATTTTCTGTATCACCCTCCCCTTGGAAACTTCATATTGATTTTAAAATGTTGATCTAGATCAGAAGTGGGCATATATTGTCCCACAGGCCAGATATCACCTGCAGGCCACTGTAGTCAGATCCTTCTGCTGAACTTTCTTTCACATATTTAAAGAGATAAGATATGTAAAAGAAATAATATGCAAACCACAGAGCCTAAATTATTTAATATCTGGGCCTTTATACAAAACGGATTGATAATGGCAAGCAACTTCTGGTTATAAAATCCTGAATTTTTGTAAAATAGACAATTCCGAAGATTATACAGACATACTTGGAATAGAAATGTTGAAAAATTATTATGCTACATGAAAGGATCCAGCTTAGAGAGGAGAGGAAAGGTGAGCAAGAACCACAGCACAGAAGTTCACCAATGTTCATGAATGAGGAAGCCGAGGGTCTGACAGAGATGCCTAGGGTAACAGTGTCATCAGAGATCCCATGGAGGAAAGAAACAGAAGATTCCAAGACAGAAGTTATGTTTTATCATAGCAGTGAGAGGGCTCAGCTCAGAGCCTTGCATTGCCTTCCTGCCAAGAGGATGAATGTGGATTCATATTTCCAGTGATAATTCAAATGTACGTAAAGAACAAAATAATTACGAACCTTTTTGGCTTATTTATCGTTGTATCCCAACAGTGAACCCAACTCTCGTGAAGCAGCAAAGAGAAATTGTATTGGCTGAGCACATAGATGAATGACCTGGAGTCAATTAATATCAACGTATTGGTTTTTGATAACGGACAATTCTTTCCTTTCCTATTTGGTATTTAACAAAATTAGTGACATTTACAATGCTTAATAATTCTTAGTCCTTGTAAACCAACAGTACTAGGTTTTCTACCTTTATTGATTTTCCCATTCACATTTGGCATGCGAGGACTGTGGGGGTTGAGTGGAGATGTATCTACGATCATTGTTACCTGCATTGTCACCTCTGGTCATTTGTATGCCCTATAGCTCTGGTAGTTCTCTTGGAAGGATGTTCTTGGCAAATCCATTGTTTCGGATCCTTGTTGATCTCAGTCTCTCTGGTATATACAGAGCCACTTAGGGATCTGCTCTATTAAAAAAAAATCTGCTCTATTTAATTTCGTTTATTAAACTTTGCCCAACATCACGTATAGGGACCTATAAAATTTAGCAAAACGTACACGTTTTATGACCTAAAATATTGCAATATAAAACTATAATTAATCTACCATATATAAATCGTGATTGATTTGATAGTCAAAAAACGTCATATTGCCACTTAGGGACAACATCGTGATTTTACCATCTGTTCTTTGCCAAGGATGTCAAATACGGCTAAAATTGGGTTTTCTTTTCCTGACATATCGGGCACAAATATTCCGCTCACAGAAATTTACCAAAATACTCATGCTTTTAAAAAATACTTTATACTTGCCCTTGGTGGAAGATAGTAAATAATTACAAGACACTTTAACTTTCCAGAGCACATCATAGCAATCTTTCATTTCATTCCTCGAGTCAGTTCAGAGTTCAAAATGTAGTGTCTACAAACTGATCCAGAGTTGGGGGAGACACTGGAATTTGCATTCACAGTTCTTTATATTGTCACGTAATAATAACAGTTATACTAAGTAAAGAACTCCGTAATTTGCTCTCTGCCTAAGGCAGCCATGTTCACGGTACGGCTGTGCCACCGTCACCACAAACCCGGCTGAAATGTTATCAAATCCGAGTCACGGGTACCTTACCACACAAACTGTCAGCTGTCCAGACTCAAGAAACTCTGGATCGAGTGGTTGATTTCACTTGAGAAAAGTCAGCAGACGATCCTTTTGTTGATTTTCTCATTCAAGAACTAGAATGAGAAGAAGCTAGAGGCAGCTCTTTCATGGGCATCCTTGCGATAGATTAGAAATGTGGGATGCTTTTTAAAAACTTCTAAAAAGCCCACATTCGCAAGTGGAATTAGAGAAGGTTTTCTGAGTTAATTTCTTCTTATTACAATTACCACGCGCAGACTATAAAGTAGATATGCAAGTACCAAACATAGAACTTATCATCCAGACACGATGCCTTGAAACTTTTACAGGACGATTCTGAACAGAGTAAAGAATTTTGACTCTGTAGAAAGTGGTATGAATAATGCCACGGAGGCTGTAAATAACTCTCTCCCCTAATCACAGTTTTGCATAAAAGTAGGTAAATTGCATTCCACATTTTTTTTCTAAATGGATGGAAAGTATGACTAAAGTTATATAATTTTAACAAATATCGTTCCCCTGTGACTAAGAAGTGTGCCGTTTTGAGCGTCTCAGCGTGGGCTGCAAGGGGAGTTTCCAGAGAAAAGACTCCCTAACGTATAAACAAAGTGGTGTGACTTTTTTATGAGCTTGTCATGGCAAATATAGCTGTCGCAGGATAATGTCAGATGATCGGGAAGCAAAGACCAAAATGCACAAAGACTGTGTTGTAACTTTCTTAAAAAAATTATTTGGAAATAACATTGTATAAAAACCCGGCGGCTTCCAGCTTTACTGCATAGGTGTCTCCATCCAAGTGGGTGCTGCTGAGGGCTGGGTCCACTCTGAACCCGGAGGGGTTGGGGGGCACCACTCGCCTCGGAGTGGGTGCCTGTGATGAAAAGCATCATCAGGGAATTGACCAGGGACAGGTCAGTGTGTCCCGGGGCATGGAAGGGAAGCCTGAAAGCATGCCACTTAATCACCCCCTGCCTTATTATGAGGAAAGGACACATCCTACAGCTTATCCCGCATTTAAAGGCTGCATGTGGCTCTGGCTCAGTCTGTAGCATGGGCTCCCTGATGACACAAGCTGACATATCACATTCCTGTGGCTCTTTCGCCAATGCCATGAGAGAAATGCAGAGTTTGGTGTCTCCGGTGGGAGATCTCTAGCCAAGAGACCGGTTGGGATGCTGGTTCGGCCACTTGCTACCTGTGTGTCCTTGGTCAAATCCCTCAACCACCCCCATTTGTAGAATGGGGGTAACGGTCGTGCTTACCTCACAGGCGTGGTGGAGAAGTCTATTGCGGTCGTTTGTGTAAATCCACAGTTACAGCAGAGCCTGACAGATGGTACGTGCTCCTCAGCCCATGTGTTTGTTAAAGAGACTAGACGGGCACCATGAAAACTCACTGGGACTTTTCTCTGTTAAACACCCCCCGGGATGCGTACCCTACTCCTTGTCAATAACCGATAGAAGGATCTCTCGGTACCAAAGAGCAACAGGACCGGATGTGCAAGACGAGACTGTGGTTTGGTGGCTGTCCTTGGACCGTTCATTCTGACGGGGCCTCTCAAAGGTGTCTTTCCTGGAGTAATCCTCATTGCACTGCGATGTATGAAAAATCTAATGCCATGTTTATGTATCTAATTCCATTGTAATAAGAAGCAATGATATTATTAGCATGAGACAAGGTTAAATTATATATTAAGTTCATGCAACCGACATGGAGACTTCTGTCTCTCAAAAGAAACTATCCCCACAGCTGTAGGAAACGCCCTCCCTGCTGTTCAACTCTGAATGGCTGGTGGATGACTCCACTCTGGTGGTGTTTCCATTCTTTTGGTATGTTCCTTGTGGTTCCTGGCACTTGAAAAACAGAAACATGGGCATGGAACTTGAAGGCTGATGCAGAAGCACCTGGAGAAGAATGGGAAAGCAGAAGGCATTCCCTTGCTCAGGTTGATCTGGAAATGGGGCTGGGAGCAGAATGCAGGTGCACAGGAGAAGGGGCGCATGGGCTCTGGCGACCAAGGCAAGGGTGGGGTCGGCGGCGCAGTGTCTGCTGGGGCCTGGCGTGATCGAGAAAGAGGGCAAAGGTTCACAGTAGGCTCTGGAGGCATCACCAGGTTCACTGATGTGATTAGTTAAATCAGTTAAGTATCAGTGACTCCTTCCAGGGGGAGCAGAGAGCAAAGAGAAGTGGAGAAGGTAAATGAGCCAAGACAGTATTACCAAACCAGACAGAGAACACGTGGTCATGGAGAGGAGGCAAGAATGATCTGCAGCTCGGATTCCAGAACGTGCTCGTGGTGTCCCACAGTGGTGGTGATGGAGGGAGCAACAGTCTGACAGGCTCCAGGCAGGGCTCCACCTGGAGGAGCCCGTGGGGCACAGGATGGGGCCAAGGCCTCCCTGGGAAATGTCTCCAAGCAGAAGTCATTCAGAGTGGGTGACAATCAGAAGGAGGCTCGTAGGACAACTTTGAACCAACAGACAGAGTTGGGTCTGATTAGCTTATAAATGTTCAAAGTTCCATAAAAAAATAATAATCACGCTCATAAGGGCTTCAGCTTTTTGGCCTGATTACTCAAGGAGTTGCTTAACCAAAAAGAAAAGAAACTTCGGTTAATTGATTAGGCATGCATTGAAGTGTCAAAACTTTCCTTAGTAACCATTTTTAACAAATATATTGAGTGTACTTTACAATCACATGTGGAGTGGGATGAATTTTTAACAAACAAACATATTCCTATCACCCCCAGTGCAAGTAAGAAATAGAGCATCTCCAGGACGACCCTCATCCCTCTTTCTCCGAGCCCTTCGGGACCCCCTGACCCACCTCCTGATACTGCACACTGAATTTGTTTCTCTAGAATTTCATATAAATGCAATCATTCTGTGTGTTTTCTTTTGTGTCTGGCTTCTTCCAGTCAGCATTAACTTTTGAGATCATCTATGCTGATGTGTATCTGTTTTCTTTCCACTTTATTGCAAAGCAGTAGTAATCCAGAAGACAGATAGACATTCACACACAATTTGCTCTAAATTGTACTGAATTTTACTTTCATCACCTAAGATATGCTTACCCTATTCTGTATCTTTAGAGTATGCAAACACCAAAAAATGCAAAGCAGATTTTTAAAATATTGATTCTCAGTATAAAGGATATTTTTAGTTGTGACCCCAAATACTTATAAATGTATATGTGTGCATAGAAATACAGAAATTATAAACATTCATAAAAGCATGTACATAAACACATAGGGGTTTACAGGATTAAAAAAAACACATTTCAAAACAAGAGCAATCTTTGCTGTTTACTCTGTACTCTGATCTGTTCCGGTGTGGTCTAGTCCATGCCATACCTTACAATGAGAGTCACAAGCCACTAAATTAATTTCGAAACCCATGATGAGTCATCATGTGCAGTTTGAAAAGCAGTTTGAATCTCGAGTGTGTTGATTACCTGATTGCCACCTCATTTTGTACAGTCTTGCGTTGCCCAGCTGTGAGGGTTTACCCATGACAAATGCACTAAACCATTATGCTATGAGATTGAATACTTCTTCCTTCGATGATCTGTTTGACCCCCTATCAGTAAGATCTTTCCTAATCTTCTGCTTCGGTTGAAGTATAATCCTCTGATTGGTCAGCTACAATGTTCTATGCAGGGAAATCTGTGTGTGCTTGTTTCCATCTGAAACTATGTTCCATGCAGGTGAAATTGCAGATTGTCTGAAGCCTGGATCCATGGCCCCGTGTGAACCCCACATGCATATGACGATTAAGTCCCCCTTTTAAGGCAATAGTACTGGCTGCCAAAGCAGATGTTACTTCATCCAACCTTCTAGTTCTTCTTCTCATGTAAGTTGTATGTTTTTAGCCTCTCATGATTCGATCAGTTGGCGGCTTCCCCTCCCAAGTCAATGAAACGAATGAATGCAGTACATTTTAGAAAGATGGATATAGAGATTTATGCTATGTCCTTAATCGTTATGCATTGTGTCAAGGCAAAGTCTGTGCAGTGTTCATTTGTCCTATGCTGTGAATCCGGGGGAAAGCATGACACATCAGAAGCACTTAGTTAATGCTGAGTGAATAAACTGAGCAAGGCTATGACCTTCGTATTTTCTGTCTCCCGAGGCTCTTGAGGAGACGGTGGTGCTGAATGGCCATCTTCTTTAGAGCAGAGTGAGTGCCGTGTTCTGAGGCTCTCCCGGCTTCCTGCTTTGTGCTCTTGGGCAAAGTCATCGATATTTCTGGGTCTCCATGTTCTCTTCCTATTAAATGTGGGTAATATTCAACTCAACTGTTTTTAGGAGGATGGGGTGAGTTAATAGATGTAACATACAGAGAGGGATGTTTAGCAAATCATAAGAACCAAGTAAGGGTTAAGCTATGTTTTTGGATGTTAAGCTTTGTTATTAGGGAGCAGACCGGGCCATCCTACGCATGCCTGTCTGGCATAAGGATTACGTTGACCACCAGCTGACTTAGGAGAAGCTCAAAGGTCAGCTGAAGCGTAGGGAGGATGGCTCCGCCCTGGGCTCTCCTGCTCCTTCTCCCCTCCCCATCCGCCCTCCCCAGCTCTGGCATCGAACCCCACCTTGGTCATGGGCGTCCCTCCACCACCAGGAGCATTTCTAGCATGTCTGCTTTTTGCCACTTCCTCTGCAGCTTAAACATGCACAGGTTACACTGAAAAGTCCTTGAGCCACTTGAGACCCTCTCTTTGTCAGAGACCCACAGACCCCACTGAGGGGAGGCTGTTTTCCCATAAAAGTCGCGGCCCACCCTGGAGCTCAGGCCACGGCTGAGACTCCTCTTGCCCGAGGAGCGCCGTCCTTGGTTCCCTCCATTCTGCCTTCTCTGCCCAAGAGGGCTGTCATCGGACACAAGTGCTGATTTATGTTCTGTTGGTGACAAGGAGTAAGTGGCTGCCGAGATCTCGTTCAGCGGGACACCCTAAACAGCTTCTTGATGTCACTCTTCCTCCTCAGATCTGTCCTTCCCATCACAGTTCTTCTCCATATTGCACTGTTTCCCCCGAAGACAGAAAGACACCTGCCGGCATCTGCCCGCCCTCTCATGTCCCTTGTCTGCCGTTTGGGCCCCTTGCAGCTGTCTGATTCCCTCAGTCACTTGTAATACAGAGTCAGCCATTTCTCTCAAATCTTGCTCTTTGCTCTCCAATTACTGTCTTTGCCTTCAAAGCACAGAACCCTCCCGGTGACCCCAGGGCGAAAGGCAGGCTGGGGGTCAGGTGGAGAGGTCGGGGTGCAGGGGGCAAAGGAAGGAAGTGTTTGCCAACTGTGTCCCTGTCACAGAACAAGCAACATCTACGTCAGACATAGCCGGAAAAGGAGACCTCGCTTCAAGATCTGTAATTGTGCTGTGACAACCCAGAGACCTAACACCCAGGAAACCCGAAGCCTCCGTAACTCTCTGCACATCTATCTCCTTACTCTTCAACTTTGATACCACCTTTGTCTGCTTTCGGGATTTGGATGGGGGACAAAGCTGTCCTCCCACCTTCCTCAGGTCCTTTTTACCAGTTCATCCTCTCAGAAAGTGACTACAGCTCTAAGTGTTAATTCTGGAATTCTAGGGAAGCATTTTTGAAAGTGACACTTACTGTCAGGTGTCCAGAACCAAATGACGGTCCCCAGGGGCTGGTTAAGCCCCAAGGGTTTGCAAATGTCTGATGCATGCATGAGAAGGGAGGTCAAGGGCGGGGTGTGGGCAGGACATCTCAGTGATGCTCTATTTTCTCTGTGTCTTCAGGTGTGAGTATAAAATATGGCCTTTGTGTGAAAGAGAAAATGAGCCCCCACTTCTTGACACACCTTACAGTGACTGCCGGAAAGTTATTATAATAAATTTTCAAATCTAAATGGTGCTCCTGAGTTGAACAAGGAACAGCCCACTCAACTAAAATTGTCACAATCCTTGTCCCAAAATCCTTGCCCCCTTCCTGGCATAATACCTGAGCTATTTATGACTGTAAGACAGTCCGTTTTGTTCCCCACTTTGGTGCCTTGTGCGTATGCTCACTTCGTACGGGATTTTGCATAGATTCACACATATTTTACCAGAAGCTTACTTCGCTGTTACTGAAATTTGGGTTTTGACTTGTTGTTCTTCTACTTTTGTTACAATGTGAGCAAACTCACAGGGTGTTTCTGTGTG
This sequence comes from Ursus maritimus, assembly GCF_017311325.1. NCBI lineage: Eukaryota > Metazoa > Chordata > Mammalia > Carnivora > Ursidae > Ursus > Ursus maritimus. The sequence goes on along the minus strand of NW_024425341.1, from coordinate 24,628,277 downwards.
AAGGGACAGTGCTTATAAAAGAGACAACTGGAGAATGTGTCGAAACCAGGAGCTGAGGACGATACACGAGCCAACAATATGGAACATTCTGGAAGAGTAGACGAGAATTCGACACCTCATAATTCAGTGCACATTCAGCATGACTGTACTTGGGGTCTTAATACCATTTTATAGAAGAAAGAACAAGAGGAAAGAAGGAGCCCTCTTTTGAGAATTTAAGTTCCGCAGAGTATGTACAGTCCTTTCATTTTTGGAATTTAAAAAAAGGCATTGGGATGCCCATGGCTCAGTTGGTTAAGCATCTGCCTTCCCTTGGGTCATGATCCCAGGGTCCTGGGACCGAGCCCTGCATCAGGCTCCCTGCTCAGTAGGGAGCCTGCTTCTCTCTCTGCCGCTCCCCCTGCTGTGCATGGGTTCTCATTCTCTCTGTCAAATAAATAAATGAAATCTTTAAAAAAAGCATTATGCTAAATGAAATAAGTCAGAGAAAGACAAATACTGTATAACCTCACTTACATATGGAATCTAATTTAAATAAAAAAGAAAAAGAAAAAAAAAACCCTCACCAAACTCATCGAAAAAGACAGGAGATTTGTGGTTGTAAGAGGGACAGTACAGGAAAGCAATCAAAAGCTGCAAGATAAAGTCCTGGGGGGTGACACGTGGAGAGGGGGCTGAAGCTGCCGCCGGTGGGGGACCCCTAGGAAGGGTATCGAGGTAATAGATTGCGAGTGCTCTCATCCCAAGGAGAAATTTTGTTCTCTTCTTTTTATTGTATATCTATGAGATGATGGATACTAACTAAAGCTTGTGTGGTCATCATTTCACAACGCATGGACATCCACCTTCTTGCTGTCTGCCTTAACCATATACAGGGATGGAGGGCAATTATTTCTCAATAAAACTGGAAAAAGTGAATAGATTAATGATGGCATTGTTATTCAGTTCCAAGAGGAAACTGAGGTCTATGGAGCTTAAGTCATTGTTTCAAACCTATACACAGGTAATAAAACCAGTAACACGTCCCAGCCACGCGCCTGTGTGCTCATTAGTTCCTGTTAGCTCCCAGTGCTCTGGGCTGTAGCGCATTGGAATGCCCTCGGGTCGATGGGAAAATGAGGCACAGACAGCTTGATACTGTGCCCCAACAGCTAAAGGTCCCAGGGCTGTTAAGTAGCAGAGGGAGGACTGAACCCGGGCTGCTCTGCCCACGTTACTGTTTCAATGGCTTAAAGCTAAATAATGACACTCGACCCCTGGTAAGTCTACCTTCCCACACGTACCCTGCTGTTATGAAATTGCCTGGCTCTATTTGGTTCTTCAGATTTCTATGTGTATTTTGGAACAAACTCCCCAAAGTCCATAAACCCTCTCATTGCAAATTGGATTTGGATTGATTTAATGCAACAATTGTGTTAGGATGTCTATCATACTGGTTTTGAATCTTTTCGTTTATTAATATTGATTTATACGTCTTAGGATATGCTTTTAGAATTTTCTCCATAAAGGTCTTAGCACCATCTGATTTATTTCTGAGCTTTTATTACTGTGCTGCTAATATTGACTATTTTTTTTCTGTAATATTTTCAGTGTGGTTATTGTTGGTGTGAAATGCTGTGTCTTCGCTTAATGTACTCTTACCGAACCATCAAAGCCCAAGCAGCGCCCGTGACTAGGAACCAAATTACCACCATCAAAGTAAACTCTTCCAGAAGGACACTTCCTCTGCCATCCCATATATTGTCAAACACCTTGTTCAGCGAGTCATTTCGAGGTACCAGACGCCACTCGCAGCTTCTCACAGTGGTGAGGTCCTATCTCCATCGGGTGGATCCCTGTGGGAATGGAAGCTTTGTGAGCCCTCTGGTTCCCCAGTAGGATGGGCGTGCGTGCTTCTCCTCTCCACCCTCTCAGTTCTGAGCCTTATCCTAGGCTCTCCAGCCAGCACAGCCTAGTAGCATGTGTCTCCATAAATAACCATTCTGTCCACGATTCTGTATTTGCATTTTGATTTAATTTGTAGGATCTTATAAAGACTTTGCATCCCGGTAAGTGATTCTGTTTAGTAGGGTCCCTTTGGATCCTTTCTCTACGTGGTTGTTGCACATGACCCTGGCACTAATTATGATTCCAGCTTTTGGAAGTATTGGTCAGTTTTCAGAGCTATGAGCAACCTTCATAGTTCCTTGGATACATTATCTCCTGCCCACACTGATAGTGTATCTTTCTCCTACTTAAAAGTTATCCTAGCTGAACGTGTACCATGTAAAAGAAAACACTAAGCGTGTATATCCACTGAGAAATATATATTCATAGCTCTATTGACTATTATATACCATCAGAACCAGAATATACACATCTTCCTATATGGAGATCTTCTTATACTTACCGTATATGCAATCATATATTTTTGTAAATAATAGTAACATTGCCCTTTCCTTGCCAAGCCTTAAGCCCTTCCCCACTCCCATTAATGCACTAATAAGACTTCTCATTCCATGCTGAAGAGGTGTAGTGAAAGTGACCTCCTGGTTCCTTCCTAAATTCAATATTTTTGTTGATTTCCTCTATCAGGTTGAAAGGGTTCCTTTGCATTCTTAGTCTGAATTTTCTTATTATTATCATGACTGCCTACTAGATATTATTGAATGTTCTTTTGCTTTTAAACAAATGATCATGTGGCTATTATCACTCAATAAATGATGTGGTGAATTATGTTGGCAGGTCCTCTGATGTTGAATAATTCCTGCATCCTTGATATAAACCCTACTTGTTTAGGGTGTATCTTTAAGCCACTATTGAATTCACGTCACTTATATTCTATTTGAGCATACATCCTTAACGGAAATTGCCTTTAATTTCCTTCACTGTTTTTGTGCTTGTCCTATTTTGCTATCGAGATTATAATTATCTCAAAAAATGGTTAGAGAAGATTTCTCTTTTATTTTTTTTTTATATCTATCCCTTGAAATTTGGAAAACCAGCCTGTTTAAAGAAAAAACAAAAACCTCATAAAACAACACCATAAAAATGCTCTGGTCTCTCTCTGTCCCTCGTGGTCTCTGCTCTTCTCCTTTTTACAGGGAATCTTGCCCTCTGGTTATCAATCAGACATCATCCTAAGTGCTTGAAGGGATTCTGAAGATATAATCAGAGGCCTGAATCGGTTGGCCCTAATATATGGAGATTACTCAAGTGGTCCCGACCTGTTCAGGGAAACCCTTTAAAAACAGGGCATTTCCTCAAGCTGATGGAGGAAGCTGAAGAAAGACTTGAGGTATGTGCGACGCTTGACATGCCCTTTAGGTTGATGATGGAGGAAGCCTGTGACAAGGAAGGTGGGCTGCCCCCAGGAGCCCGGAGTGGCCCCAGCTGGCAGTCAGCAAGGAATGGGAAGCTCAGACCCACAAGCAGAATTGGCTTCTGCCTTCAGTCAGAAGGAGCGTGGACATGGGTCCTTTGCCACAGCTTGCAGGTAAGGGCCCAGCCAGGTTCATACCTTGAGTTGGGCCTGTGGTGCTCTCCACACAGAAGTCCCCAGAGGCTTCTGATCCAGAGAACGTGAGCTAACAAGCGGGCATCGTTTCAGCTGCTAATTCTATGCTAATTTTGTCCCGTCATATAAAACTCTGGGCAGTGACAGGTGAATGTAGGTGTTTGAGGTTTTAACCCCCTTTATATGTGATTAAATTATGAGTTTATTTAGAGATTATATATGTTACTGAATCTGAATAATTACATTTTATAGGCTATTGTCTTTGCAATTTCTGTTTATATACATATATAATATACAAGTTTGCAAATAAATGTGAAAACATACATAAGGTTGTCAATATTCTAGAAAAGTATAATTACTCAAATTGATTCAAAAAGATACCTATAAAGTACAAATAAATTTACAATCATTAAATAAATTATAATGTAACCAACACACACATATTTTAAAAAGTCATTACCTCTTTATCAATTTACTGGGATTTAACAAAAAAATAAAGGATGGAGCCAGGTTTGTCATCGCTGCCAGAGAGGGAGTTTATAGATAAGTGGGAAGGAGGTAAAACTCAACCCTGAGGTCCCAGAACAGAGTCAGAGTCATGGGTATAAACTTCTGCTCAGCAGACACACATAGAGACGGCTGGATGGATACAGAAACAATCATAGGGGAATGTCCACATGAGAACATAAGTTATATATATTACAAATTACAGATGTATATATAATTGTAGGTATGTGAGTATACATGGGGTGGAATGCATGCAGACTGTGGATACATTGCGTGACCTAAGGCAGGAGGGCCTGGAAGAAGGACCATGCCCCACTCCCAGATCCTGGTGTCCAAATACCAAAGAGGGAGCCAGGCCTCCTTGAGAAAGGCACTAGGATAGGGAACATTAAAGATAAACATGGAGCATCTTGCAGTGTCAGAACATACGGAGGTGTTCCAGAAACAGAAGGGAGGAAGGACATGTGTCAAAGGGACACAGGAGCCAACCCGAGAGACCTCCCAGTGAGGAAGGATGGAACTATTTGCAGAATAATGTCATATTCTATTAAAGCCCAACGTAAAACCAAATAGACATGAATCCACAATGATTAAAAATACATCAATACGTGGAAGAGAAAAGATAAACTCTGCCTCACAGAATAATTTGAAATAGTATGTGTAGCTACTGTGCCCACCCTCAAGGTCGGCTGGTCTGCCAGGAACAGTCATGAGAGGGCAACTGGCAGACACCACTGAGGCCAAGCAGCGAAGGTCAACATCAGGGGAGCTACCGTGTGACTCTCCCGCATCCAGATGGGACAGGATGAGAAGAGAATTTCACCTCTGGAATTCTGACAAAAAACCAAAACCAACCAGCAACTTCAGTCTAATCATGAAAAAAAAAAATCAGACAAACCCAAAATGGAGGGGTTCTAAAAGACACCTGACCAGTCAGTACTCCTCACAACTCTCAAGGGCATGAACTAGAAGAGGAAGCAAGAAACCCCGTCCAGAGAACATCCAAGAAGACAGGAAGACCGGATGTAACATGGCATCCCAGATGGATCTGGGAGGAAAAGGGACATTAACGGAAAAACAAGAATTTGGGAAATTCTGTAGTTTGCTCAATAATTTAAAAAATAACCATAGCTCGTGGTGAGTTCACTTTAGAGATTGGTGTGAGTTGGTGTGGCCACGGCGTCTGTGACAGAGCACCTCAGCTGTATCGCACACGCTTTGACATTCACAACTTCCTTTGTTCTTTTAGATTTTTGTCATTCCCATGCCTTTAATTCTAATACAGTCTTATTTCAGTTTGTCTAGTTTCAAAGACTGATAGTGTTCTCATATCTTTTGTTTATGATGCTGATTTGTCAACACAATCGTCTTTATGTTGCCTCTACCGCAATCTAGTACAACGTTCTACTTTCATCTTTATTACAAATTCGCATGTGAAATCCACTCCCTCACCCCACAGCTGAGCGCTTCATCCTACATCATGGTGAGGATGAGGTGAATTCAAGAATGGCGAGGATAAAGATGGGCTATGCATAGATTGGGGGCATATAAGTTGGTTAAAAGTGACTTGGTATTTAAAATTAACAGATTGTTTTATTTTCACCAGGTTGATATTAGTGAAATGATGATTGGAATCCCCAAAAGATATGCCATGTTATTTTGTAATTCATTAAATGCTGAGACATATTGGGGGAGAAATAGTTGATTACACATCTGGGGGAGACATTGCATAAGATGAGCCTAGAACGTCTTATCAGGAGGCAAGGAAGCTATCAAAGATACCAGAGACTTGTCAAAAGGATTCAGAAGTCATTACCTGGGACTCACAGTCATCACAGAAGGAATGATTTGAGAACCAATAAAGATCATAACATCAAAGGATTGACACACATTAAATATGTTTAAATCATGGGCTTAAGTTCATTCCCCCAAAAAAAAGAAAGGAAAGAAAACTCCAATTTCTTACCTCTAGATGACACTAGGAATCTAATTATTCTTTCAAAGATTTAATTTATTTATTCATGAGAGACAGAAAGAGGGGTGGGGGGCAAAGGAAGAGGGAGAAGCAGACTCCCTGCGGATCAGGGAGCCCGATGTGGGACTCGATCCCATGACCCTGAGATCATAACCTGAGGCGAAGGCAGATGCTTAACCAATGGAGCCACCCAGGCACCCTAATTTATAATTTCTGTTATTTTTTAAATATTACATAGAAGAACATCAAACGTTTATCCTCATTTCCTGATATATATGGAGACTCGGCTTAACCAAATGACGGGGTATTAGTGTCCTAGGACTGCTGTAACAAAGTGTCACAAACTGGGTGGCTTCAAACAACATAAATTTATTGTCTCATAGTTCTAGAGGGTGGAAGTTCAAACCCGAAGTGTCTGTTGGCTGGGCCATGATCCCTCCGAAGCCACAGGGAGAAGGTCCTTCCTTGCCTCTTCCAGCTTCTGGATGTCCCCAGGTGTCCCTCAGTGAATGGCCACATCACTCAAGTCTCTGCCTCAGTGTTCCTGTGGCCCTTCCCTCCTTCTCCCTCTGAGTTTCCTCTGTGTGCCTCTTAGAAAGTCACTTGTCATTGAATGTAAGTTTCACTCAGATGATCCAAGATGATGTCATCTCAAGATTCTTAACTTAAGCTCATCTGCAAAGTCTCTTTTTCCAATGAGGTGATATTCATAGTTTCAGGGGTCAAGACGTGGATCCACATTGAGCAGAGGGGGCATGATTCAACTTGCTAAAGGTGGGAAGAAGTTTCTCTAGAGAAATATTCAGCTAAGAACTTTTTAAAACAAATTATAAATGAGAATATTGCTGTTTTGCCACGCGTTTCGAAATAAGGGATCTAGGTAATATAAATAACTGATAAAACTCAAAGTAGGACAACCAGATATTATGAGGACTCTGAGATCCTACCACCTATGAAGTGTTCATGCCAAAATAATGGAAATTCATCAGGCTTCCAGATTCAGCTAACATTCTAGAGGAGATAATGAGATGGAGAGGTAGGGTCAGTAGTGCCAATGGAATCCAATCTACAAATTCTAGACTAAAATATATTTTCCAAAATTGAAGTGCCAAGGAGGTGACTGACCTATATATTAAAAGAGAAATATCAATGATCACGATGCATAGACCTGATTTTGCCCTAGAGAGAAGTAAGTCCACCATTAGAGAGTTATGATATAATAGAGATATTGGAAAACCAATTGGATATTTAATGATAATGATATACTTTTATATTCAGACAGCATAATATTTTTGTGTTTGTCTTTAACATTTTTTTTTATATTTTAAATGTGCATACTGAATTTCCTGTAGATGAAATTATATAATGTTTGAAACTTACTCCAGGGAGTAATCTATGGTGGGGTGGAGGCAAAAATGTATAGGGTTGCAAATGAAATAAAATTGGGCATGCGTTAATAATTATTTAATCTAAATAATGGGCATATGGAATTCAACATATTAACTCTACTTTCGAATGTTACATTTTTTCGTAAAAAATTCTATAAAACCACTTCAAATAAAATCTAATGAAGTAACACGTTACTTAAAAAATATAGGCATATCTCAATTGTAATTGCTTATGTGGTTTCAATAATTAAACCTCAACTTTCTTCTTTTTTTTTTTTTTTAATTTTATTATGGTAGGTTAGTCACCATACAGGACATCCTTAGTATTTGATGCCGTGTTCCATGATTCACTGTTTGCATGTAACGCCCAGTGCTCCATGCAATAAGCCTCAATTTTCAAAAGTCCTTTCTGCCTCCGAAAGTGAGCAACTTTGTCTTGGTTAAATAATTTCTCTGCAGAAGTAGAGTAACTAATATTTTGTCTGAGTGATTGACTCGTATGGAAAAATATCTGCTGTTTCCTTTCACATATTTTCACCATATATAATGAAAACATATGCTCTTGCTGAATTTATAGTCAGATATGTCAAGTTTTTCCTTATTTACTTGAGGTGGTTGGCATAATTCAAAATGAAGTATCTTGTGGTGTGAGTTATTTGTCACTGGGTACTCATTAGAAGATCTTTAATATAGAAAAGATATGTTTCTTCTCAACATAATGCTCATTATATTTGACTTCAATATCTCACACTCCCAAGATCTCAGACGTCATGGATGTAGGTCATTACCATACTTTCGATCTTAACTCTATGTTTCCACATGTGCTCAATTTGAAGAGACTCTAAGATGCAGATGGGGATTTGGAAAACTCTTGGACCATACTGACAGGATTTTAAGAGTAAATAATTTTGGCACATTTACCTTAGTTTTATATCACCACCAGTTTTGAATAAAAACAGCATCTTTTCTATGTTGCAGTCATTCATACAATGAAAATATGATGAGTTCTTCTACGTAGAAGAGGCAAGGGCAATGTAGCAGTTAAGAACATGTGTTTTGAAGTCAGACTCACTTCAACTCAAAACCAGCTCTACCACCCAGTGGCTTCGTTATTAGGACGTAGGACCTTGCCATGCAAAACCTTGGGATTCCCAATCCTCGCCTAGTTAGGACTGAGTGAGGATTAGAGATCATGGATATAAAAGTCTCCTAGTACATACTATGTACACGGCAAAAGCTAACCCCACGTAGACTTTGTTACGTGCAAGCTGCTGCATTACTTCCTCTAGAGCTAAAAAGACATATTAGATGACTTAATCAAACAGACACATTTAAGGGTGTGATAAGTGCCAGCCAAGTAGACCCCAGACATGAACATAGGCTGCCCAGATCCCCTTTCCAAGGGAACTCTGGCGGCCCTGTTGGGGGACTGGGTTCAGCAGAAAGATTCCAGATCTCAGCTTCTTCAGGGTTGGGCTCGTCTTTAGAGATTTGTTTTGTCCCAAGTCCAGCATATGGGACTGGGCACGGTGGCGCACCCAGCCCACCATCTTGGTCCCGGTGGGCGAGGTGGTGGGCGGGACCATTATCACAGGTGCCCACTGGGTTAGCAGTCTACATCTGGCTTATGTTCACCTTCTCCCTCTGCCCCATCTCCTTCCTCCTGCTTCTTCCTGTGAGAGATGCTCGTGTGCCCCCATCCCCATCTCACTGTCTAATACTGGAGAACAGATCTGTGGCAGGTGCACCAGCGGTGGTCCGAGGAAGAAGGTAATAAGGTGAGCTTCCAGTTGGACTCCCTCACCGCAGGGCTGGGTCCCTGCCTGGAGCACGCTGACACGTTGTTTTCTGCAGAGCTCTGGGTGGGTTGACCATGGCTTTCTCTACCTCCTCTTTTCTCTAGCCTGCCTCCTTTCCCTCTTTCAAGGGGATGATGCCTCAAAAGTAGCACGTGCCACAAACTCTGCCTCGTCCCCGTTTCCAGGGACTTCAACACTCGGCCAAGTGCCACGTAACTGTCTAGAGGACTGAACCTTGACGTGGTCGTCAGGTGAAGTGGCTGCGGAGATGCTGGAATGCCATGAAATGCAAAGCAAGAGCTACATTTTGAATGAGATATTGGGGAAGGATGCACTTAAACAGGCGCGGATGGAAGAGGCAAGTTTCTACAGGAGGAAGTTTGAGCAAAAATACGAAGGTTGAACAAGTCAGAGCATACATGATGGAAACTGAATTTGGCATGAGAAAACGCGCATGGAGAGGTGGCTATGGACCGGCAGAGGTGAGCCCACGGAGGGTTGGGACTCCTAGCGTTCATACTGCGTCAAACAACTGAAGTCATTGCCGTCGGAATGCGCTGTTTGCCGTGAGTAATCAGCTAGCAGATTCCTGAGAGCTAGCTGGTCCTCAGGCAGTGACCGTGGAGGAGTCAACATCACCCGGTGGCTGGAACGCCTGCATCTCCAGGGAGGAACTGGCCGTGCATTTGTAGGGCTGCTAACCCCCTGGATTGACCCTGATGGGGAGCTCTGTCCCCCCTCCTTGAGACCTTATCCCCACCCACCTGTGTCAGCTCCTGTTGAAGCAGAAACTCACTGAAAACACTGGGGGGTTTTCAGTTATTTTATTTAAAATCATGATTCTGGAAGATTCATTCGGTCTTCAGGTCTCAAGTTAAAATACATTGAATAGTGGATTTTTAATCTTTTGTCCATTTTTCTCATATTAGAAGAAGCATGGAATTCTAAGCCAGTAAGCCAGCCCTGGCTCTGGAAGCTGGGGCCAGCCTGCAGGCACCTGGGCTCAGCTTTGGTTAGGCGGGCTGTGGTCCTCCCTCCAGGACCGTGCTGGGGATTCGCTCTTGTGACCGGCATCGGCACCCCTCTTATGATACGAAGATGCTACTGTCACAGCACAATGGCTCAAGGGAGTAATTTTTAACCTGAAGAAATAGTTCAATAATCTGTTAATTTTATTTCAGTTTCTATTATGTTCCTTTATATTCTGTTCTGACATTTACAATGTGTTTCCATCCTGCGCTTGGTGTTCGCACACCTCTGACCATCCTGCCTGGGTACGGTGGGGTTACGTAGCATGTGCTGGGAAAGACGGGGAGATAAGATCAACAACTTTGCTTATTTTCACCCCCTGTATTCTCTACTCCAGGAAACGGAGGCTCAGGGGAGGGTGGGATGCAGGTAGTGCGCATCACAGGACGTGGCAGAGGTGGGTTTCAGGTGGGCATTCTGCACAGCGGGGGCTCAGGCCTGAGCGCCATGCTGCCCTTTCGGGCTCGGGGTCCCATCAGTGACTACAGCCTCTGCCACGTTCCCCAGGCCTTCCCGCCCCTGCTCGGCACCTGCCAGCTCTCCAGATGGCAGCACGCTCTTTTCTCTCTGCTCACATTTTGGGGGGAAATCGGACCAGAGTTGTTCTCAGGCACCCTTAGTCCATGGTCTTATTCCGAAACTATCATCATCAGGCAACAGATGCCTTCTGTTTTGGTTACTAGTCAGTATTCTATCTGATCCTAAAGGAAAAGACTGTTTGCATAATATTACAATTCATAACTTCTCTTGATCAAAAGACACCATTCAAGAAGTAAAAAAAAAAAAAAAAAAAAACAACCCAAAACAAACAAACAAAAAACAAAAGTAAAGGCAGGACAGAAGATATTTGCAGCAAATGCAACCCAAATAGGGCCTAAATTCAGAATCGACCAAGACCTCCTACAAGTCAGAACTCCTCATCCTCCTCATCGTCATCCCTACCATCCTTACGATCGGCAGACCCGGACAGCGGGCAGGGAAGCAAAGAGGCATCCCACAGAAGGGGGCTCCACCCGGCGGAAGGGCATGCGCTCCGGGGTGTCCCTGCATCTTCAGAGACCCAATCCCCGCCGGGAGCTTTTGCCAAAGATCTCTGAGCAGGAGTTCACACTCGGAGTTGGTGTGGATAGAGCGGCGGTTTCTCCTCCGCACGCCACGGGCTGGGTGGAAACCGCACCAGACTGTAACTTCCCGGGAGAAGGCAGCGGTACGGGGGGCCTTGCAGTGTCTCGTCATGTGTAAACAGAACCATTTATCTGTGTGGATAAAAGCCTTTATTTATGGCTTTGACCTACTGAGCTGATGAAAGGAAGGGGGAGAGAGAGAGGGAGAGAGAACTCATTTTAATAATGAACCAGCTCCTATTATGTTACATCCAATGAAGTTGCGCAATATAATTTTCACACGGGATAAAAACAATGGTGGGATTATGAGAAAAAAAGAGATTGTAACCAGTGGTGATCGTCAGAAGATCATCATCATAGCACAGAATGCAGACAAATGCCGGCCTGCGGTGGATTCCATTATTCCATCCCGAGGTGCTACGTGCTTACGCAGCGAGAGATTTTACCAAGCCCAGTCATTTACCCTGGAAGTATATGCACTTCGTGTGTGTGTGTGTGTGTGTGTGTGTGTGTGTGTGTGTGTGT
>NW_024425341.1:24594884-24616424 GCF_017311325.1 Ursus maritimus | reverse complement strand
AATGCTTTATTCTCTGGGAACTTTGGAGAACACAGTGTGCTTAAAGAAACAATAAACTCCTAAAGAAAAGAGCAAAAGCAAACAATGCCTACTTTTTAAAATAAGTTACATGTTTCCAGTGAGGACTAACAGCTTCAGCACATTAATTACTAGGTTGGGGACACGAGGTCTGCACCTCAGATTACGAAGGGACTGCAGTCTCCTGCCGGGCAGGGGCTGGATGCTGGGGTTTGGCTGCGTGCATAGATATGAAGAGAGGGAAAGAGACAATGTGCATGGAATCCATGTTTTAGAGTGGATTTTTCAATGCCTTCTTTTTTTTCTTGGCACGATAGAAAAACTGGAACATTTTTAATTAGGAACTTTCTTTTTTAGAATGATGAACATCTTTTAAATAAAACGTGCCTAAATTGATTGCTTTATGTTTGGGAACAAATTCACACCATCAAATCAATCCTTGTGTTTTTGTATAAAGAAACGGGGGCACAGAAAGGGTAGCTGAATTGTCAGTGGTCTCATGCTTGTTTTCTGGCAGAACTGGGACCAGTTTGCATCTTCCTTTCCCAGTGCAATATTCTGATGTGTCTGAGTGTGTTCGCTGCACCGTTACCACAATTTTTTGAAAAGAATTTATTTATTTGAGATAGAGAGCGAGCAAGCAAGCAAGAGAGAGACAGCAGGAGCGGGGCGGGGAGGGGCCAAAGGAGAGGGAGAAGCAGGCTCTCACGGAGCAGGGAGCCTGATGCAGGGCTTGATCTCAGGACCCAGGGATCATGACCTGAGCCAAAGCAGACTCCCAACAGACTGAGCCACCCAGGCGCCCCCCCCCCCCGTTTTTTTCGCATTTGAAAACAATCTGATGGCTTAGCAGTTGATGTTAGAAAAGTCCATGCAAGCCTTGTAAGATTATGCATTCGTGCCAGCACACACCTCTTGGGAACTCACTAAACAAGTCTTCCCAGTAGCATGGGAGGAGTCCTGGCCTGAGGGCTTGACCCAGTCTTGATTCTTACCCAGCTACAACATCCCCTTAATCTGTCACGTGAAATATACAGCCTTAGATTTTACCCAGTCCAAAAGAAACTACTAATTAGAATAATCAAATGACTGCAACCCAGTGAAATTCAGGCTTCAAAAGATGAGAAGATAATTAAGATAAGCCTCAAATTAATAATAATAATAATAATAGTGCTAGTAATAAAACAACAAGTCCCTTGGTTTATGAATCAGACACTGTTCTCAGCACCTCTCACATTCACTGTCTAAGCCTTTTACCAACCACATGGGGTGGGCACAGCTGTCATCCCATTTTATAGATGAGAACATGGAGGGCAAAGCATGTATATATGTTGTTTAAAGTCACATATTTAGCTCTTGGTAGAACCAGATTTCCAAAGGAGGCATGCTGATGGCAGAGTCTGTTATCCATGCCTAAAAGTATCAAATCTGTTACTGTTTGTGAAAGCAAGTCTGATACCCAAGGTATGACATGGCTACATTTGCAACCACAGAACTGATAGCATGTCCCAGCCCTTAAAGACATGACCTACCCCTCCGGGGTATGTTTATCCTCCCCAAACTCCTTTGTGGAAATGACTGATTGTTTTCTCTTGGCGTTCTTGTATCCCAATGCTCCAGATAGGTGTGATTTGGAATGATGAATAAATGTTGGGTAAAACAGTTTACTGGACAAGAGAGGGAGGATGTGGACAAAACCAAAGACAGATACCAATAGACATTTTATACAAATAATAATTTCCGAGAAGTCTTCTAAAATTTAGAATCAATGTACTGTTTTCAGGTCGGTGTTCTTTCCTTAGGAACAATTCTGTGCAGGAATAGAATGATTTTAGAATAATTGTTAAGACTTGCAAATTAAATCTAGTCACTCTCAAAGAAAAATTAACATTTGTTTTTTACACCAGCACCTGCTAATTTGAAATTTCAGTGTAAAATAAAATGCTTTCTTTTTCCCTAAAGAATAGGGACCCCTGAAGGATCTGTGCATTCAAAGAGGCTTTAGTTTTCACTTTTAGAAACCAGCTCTCCTTTTGAATTAATGTCCAAATATAGTAATCCCTCATACTGTGACAAATTCTGGAGAGACAGACATTGTGCTTCTAATTTTTTAAAGTTGTACATAAATCCAGATGCACACAGCACATACTGAGTGAGAACGAACACTCCGGGGCACCATACAGTCTATGGTGCAGGGGACTGCGTGCGATCAGGTGGGGATGGGTACTACAGAAATTCTGGAGGGACTAGGACATCACAGGCATGCCCCCGACCCTGGGCAGTCATGTGACTCTTCACACGCTCCACTTGTACAACCAGGAAATGAGACAGTGATATCCGCCCATCGATACCTGGCAGTCCAGTGACAATGAGCAGGTGTTACGACACCCGGGGAAGGTTTATTAAATGAATAAATGACTAGATTTTGGTTTTATTAAACAATAGGAAATTAGACTTTAAATCGTTTTCCCTAATGTTTACTACTTAGAATACGTACTCAGAGGAGGGGATGATATCTCGGTTCTGCTCTCAGCCTTTGCAGACCATTGCGACTGTAACTTATCACCGCACCAGCTAGTGTTGTTATGCACTGACCCATCTGGGAATTTTGTCTGTGCCAAAATTGGATGTGAGACTTCCTCTTAGTGCCTGGTTTGACCTCTTCTAAAAATATCCCTTGCAACTGCCTGAGAGCAAGTGCCTCTAGATGAAGGGGTTCGAGGACGCAGGTGGGGTTAGCAGGGGAGTGACGGTGGCCATAAAGGTGCTGGTCTGCTTCCGGATGCCTGAAGACCGGGAGAACCAACCAACATACCTGCTTGCCCGTGTTTTGAGATACAAGATTATCCTATCCTTCCTCGAAGAACTTGTGTCTGTGTCTCCCCACCAGATGGGAATGACTGGAGACTGGTGCAGCCTCACACCGCTGTCTCCTCCCCAGGCGTTGCTTCCAATGGTTTTGCTTTGAAAACCTTTCATTAAATGGTTTTGCTTTAAAATATTGAATTTACTATTTTAGATGCAGACAGGTCCACATTCAGAATTTCTTTTTACGTTAAAATAAGAAAAAGCTATCCCGCTGATCAGTAGATGGCAAACTTGCTACACCTAAGCGATGAGCTTTGTTTTTCTGTTAGAAATTTCACTGACATTCTGTTCCAGAATATTTTAAAAGCTTCTTTAAATTGGCAGTATACTTCGTTTATTGTAAAACTGACCCTTTCCTCCGACAGATGTGTGCATTCATATCCAAGTTCCCGTCTTTAAGACACTGTAACCCCATTCCTATAAACAAATGACACACTCTTCACTGACCGCATAATTCAGTGTTGTAATTCTTATTAATTCAACCTTTTTCTCATTTTCTTTCAAAATATCCTCTCTAATAGTTACCACACGTAACAGTTCCTCCTGAAACGAATAAGCATGGTCGCCAGAAACACCACGAAGAGCTGCTTGCCATCACCGCCCCATTCTTTCCTTATGCTCAGAGCACTGTTTTTGTTACCGCTTTCACATTTTGTAACCAAACATAAACCAAAAATGAGGGGCGCCTGGGTGGCACAGCGGTTAAGGGTCTGCCTTTGGCTCAGGGCGTGATCCCAGCGTTCTGGGATCGAGCCCCACATCAGGCTCCTCCGCTATGAGCCTGCTTCTTCCTCTCCCACTCCCCCTGTTTAGTTAGTGCACTCTTGGTGGGAATGTAAAAAATGGTGTTGTTACTATGGCAAACAACATGGGGACTCCTCAAAAAATTAAAAATAGAACTGCTCTCTGACCCAGCAGTCCCACTTCTGGTTGTATCTCCCAGGAAATGAAATCCAGGTCTTTTTTTTTTTTTTTTTAATGATTTTATTTATTTATTTGTCAGCAAGAGAGAGAGAGCACAAGCAGAGGGAGAAGCAGGCAGAGGGAGAAGCAGACTCCCTGCTTCTCGATGTGGGACTCAATGCCAGGACTGCGGGATCCTGACCTGAGCCAAAGGCAGACGCCTAACTGATTGAGCCACCCAGGTGTCCCAGTGAAATCTGGATCTTAAAGAAATATCTATACCCCTCTGTTCAATGAAGCATTCATTAATCACAATGGCCAAGGTATGCAAAGAACCCAAATTCCCATGGACAGATGAGTAGAGGAAGAAAACGTGGTTCATACGTACAATAGAGTCTTATTAAGCCTTAAAAAAAGAAGGAAACTCTACCATTTGTGACAACATGGATAACCTGGAGGACATTATGCTGAGAAAAACCAGTCATGGAATGACAGACACTGCATGATCTCCCTTATATGTGGAACCTAAAATAGTGAAACTCATAGAAGCAGAGAGGAGAATGGTGCTTGCAGGCAGGGGATGGGCAGAATAAGGAGATGTTCTGGGGCGCCTGGGTGGCACAGCGGTTAGGCGTCTGCCTTTGGCTCAAGGCGTGATCCCGGCGTTCTGGGATAGAGCCCCACATCAGGCTCCTCCGCTATGAGCCTGCTTCTTCCTCTCCCACTCCCCCTGCTTGTGTTCCCTCTCTCGCTGGCTGTCTCTATCTCTGTCAAATAAATAAATAAAATCTTTAAAAAAAAAATGAATACGTTGAGATTACCTAGGTAAAAGTAGCATATAGGAATTCAAGAAAAGGCAAAGGGAATTAAGTTCTTAAAAAACAAATTAATATGATGAAGAAAATCACCAGGCAGCCCGCAGATTTACGCATTTTAATTGACTGTGATCAGAAATACATTTTGGGTATTGTGCTGCTTTCTCTTTTGTCAGGCTTTTGACAGTTTGCAGTGTGACCTGAAAAGAAATTGTGACTTTTCCCTGATAGTAAATGGTAGTAATTGCCTCTGAATATTTTAGTGGTCTTTAACAGGACACTGTGCACTGAGAGGACCCCCTCACAGTAGAACACCGGGGCTAGTAAAGTATATGTAAAGGAAAAAAATCACAGCTGAGAAATCGGGACTTGCGGTAAATAGGGAGATAAGTCCATACTCGCTCTCGTGGGATACTGAAGAAAGGATCTGGTTGAAGGTCAGTGTCCAGCTTATCTATTTTAGAACCACCCCAAGACGCACTGACATGAAGTCACAACTCTTTTATTACAGTCCCGATTTTGTGGGGTCAGGAATGTAGGCAGGACACAGCATGAACGCTGCCCCAGGTCTGGGCAGAGGGCAGGCGGCTCTCTGCTAGCTGTTTTCCAGTTTGCCTCTGCTGAGTCTGGAATGCTTAAAATGGTTCCTTTATTTAATTAAATTTAATTAATTAATTTTTGTGGTTTTGATTTGCACTTCCTCATGTTTAGTTAGTGCACTCTTGGTGGGAATTTAAAAAATGGTGTTGTTACTATGGCAAACAACATGGGGACTCCTCAAAAAATTAAAAATAGAACTGCTCTCTGACCCAGCAGTCCCACTTCTGGTTGTATCTCCCAGGAAATGAAATCCAGGTCTTTTTTTTTTTTTTTTTAATGATTTTATTTATTTATTTGTCAGCAAGAGAGAGAGAGCACAAGCAGAGGGAGAAGCAGGCAGAGGGAGAAGCAGACTCCCTGCTTCTCGATGTGTCAATGCCAGTTTTTTTTTTTTTTAATGATTTTATTTATTTATTTGTCAGCAAGAGAGAGAGAGCACAAGCAGAGGGAGAAGCAGGCAGAGGGAGAAGCAGACTCCCTGCTTCTCGATGTGGGACTCAATGCCAGGACTGCGGGATCCTGACCTGAGCCAAAGGCAGACGCCTAACTGATTGAGCCACCCAGGTGTCCCAGTGAAATCTGGATCTTAAAGAAATATCTATACCCCTCTGTTCAATGAAGCATTCATTAATCACAATGGCCAAGGTATGCAAAGAACCCAAATTCCCATGGACAGATGAGTAGAGGAAGAAAACGTGGTTCATACGTACAATAGAGTCTTATTAAGCCTTAAAAAAAGAAGGAAACTCTACCATTTGTGACAACATGGATAACCTGGAGGACATTATGCTGAGAAAAACCAGTCATGGAATGACAGACACTGCATGATCTCCCTTATATGTGGAACCTAAAATAGTGAAACTCATAGAAGCAGAGAGGAGAATGGTGCTTGCAGGCAGGGGATGGGCAGAATAAGGAGATGTTCTGGGGCGCCTGGGTGGCACAGCGGTTAGGCGTCTGCCTTTGGCTCAAGGCGTGATCCCGGCGTTCTGGGATAGAGCCCCACATCAGGCTCCTCCGCTATGAGCCTGCTTCTTCCTCTCCCACTCCCCCTGCTTGTGTTCCCTCTCT
Organism: Ursus maritimus; assembly: GCF_017311325.1. NCBI lineage: Eukaryota > Metazoa > Chordata > Mammalia > Carnivora > Ursidae > Ursus > Ursus maritimus. Next base: position 24,610,149 of record NW_024425341.1, on the reverse strand, counting down.
CGCTGGCTGTCTCTATCTCTGTCAAATAAATAAATAAAATCTTAAAAAAAAAAGGTGTTCCTGTCTTAAAAAAAAAAGAGAGAATAAAGAGATGTTCATAGATACAAAGTATCAATTTTGCAAGATACATAAATTCAAGATCTGCTCTACAGCACAGTGCCTATATCAACACGGTATTGTACGCTAAAATGTTGTTACGAGGGAAGATCTCATGTTAAGTATTCTCACCTCAACAAAACAAAACAAACCCAAGAAACAAAGAGGCACAAGGAAACTTTCAGAGGTAATGGCTGTGTCCGTTACTTTGTGATGATGGCTTCATGGGTCTCTGCATACACCTAATCTCATCAAATGGCATACAGCAAGTGTGTGTAGTTTTTTGGTTTTGTTTTTATATCAATTGTATTTCAATAAAGTTGCTTAAAAAATCGACTTTTTCACTCAAGTACCTGGTGTTTAGGCTGTCCATGTGAATCCTTTGTGCTTTCTCATAGCTTCCAGATAATTGAACTTACACAGAGACTAGCTTCACTCAGCGAGCACACCCAGATGCCAGGGGTGGTGTCGGACTGCATAGGACCTAGCCTTGGGAGTCCCAGGATTTTCTGTCTCCCATAACCAATTGGTGAAGAAAAGTATTAAGGCTGGCGCCAAGTCAAGGAGAGAAAAACTAGACCTCTCTTCCTGGGGGGAAGATGTAGCAAAGAATTTCCAGCCATCTTGAATCTACCAAAATAAGTACAAAAAATGAAAATTCAATGAGTTCATAGAGATATTAGAATTCTGGAGTAGAGACTTTCAGCCTAATGCATTGGGCAGCATGATTTTATATGGAAAAATTGACAGATAGGATTTCCTGCACTGCAGGTGCTAAAATCATGATGTATTACAGCTAGTGGAAGACCTCGCCAGGACATATATCATCTCGTGTGCATCAAAACTTAGAAAGTTCTAGAACTAGATTTTACCAGTCACATGCCTGCAGGGAGTATTCACCTTTCCTCCTCGGTCGAGCTCAACTTTCTCAGTGATGGGAAAAAATAGTATGGCCTCCCACGTGATGCACATTTCTGCCCTGTCCTTTTGCAAATTAGAGTGAATGGTTGTGAAGTGCATGCATATGAGGTCGTCACAAATATAGATCTGTTTCCATTCATTAATTTTAAGAATAAAGATGGTTTTTGTTATAATCTAACTTGATGCCATCCATTCTTATTTTATGAAAAATTCTCTTTTTAGGTTAGACGTGTCCATCACAATCTTAGATCAAAGATCAATTACACAAAACTCCCCAGAGTGGTTTGGAATGTGATACAGTTGTCCATAATTAATGACATATCTTGTTTCTAACTCCCATATGGGCCTTCAGAGTAGAAGCCCTTTTAAGCAGAATCTTATCTGTCTCCCTCTTGTCTTAATCCAGAATGAGATCTGTTTTGAAGCATCAAGTATATACTTGAGGTGACATTTATATTTTATACAGTCTTTTTTTCCCCTTAAGTGAAGACTTAGCAGTAACATTTTTCTTATTCAGTAAAATTCACATTCTTGTGAGACTTATTTTCAGGGGATATTATTTTAACTGAGGTTGAGAGCTTACAGTTTCTTCTGATCATAAATGCTGACTGCCCTATGTAGTTCGTAAGCGTTGGAAGGTAATGGTCAATTATGGTAAACTACAGATAAAAGAAAACGCCTTTTAAAATATATCAAAAACCATATATTCCTAAGATATGGAGAGCTCATTCTAACCCTGCCTTTATATATTTTAGGACTGAGGCACAGTGTAATTCGGAGTGATTCATGCAAGTCTGTTCAGCTCGGGAGAGAATGCGTGTCGGTAACAGGGCCTGCCATCCGGCACTGGTCCAATGGAAGGTCCAACACTCTATCTTTTAGAAAAACATCTCAAATGTTTAAGAAATTATTGTCAGATCCTTGAAAAAGCCAAGCAAAAACTTAAGAGGTGGTAAATCTCTAATATGGAGTGGCAGCATTTTCTTTCAAGTTTTTTTTTCTAACCAGTGTACTTTGGGTTCGAAATCTGGGCGGCTTGCAAACCAGTGAAGAAATGATCTTCATTTGTGTGGATTTTAACTGGTTGGTGCATTCTAGGACTCAAAATTACCATGCACCAGTTTTGAACGTGTTTGCTTCAGGACCATGTCACCCCATGTTGGCTCACACTAGTTTCTTGCAGTAAAATGATATCTAACTTCTCTTAAATGTTCCCAAGTGATATAAAAATGTATCTGGTGAAAGGTAAAGAATGCATTTATTGAACTATTTCAATTTCTCCTTCTTTGAACTCTTCATCCCATTCTAAACAATTGGAAAGGATATGTGCAGGTGTAAGAAAATTTAAAGAGGGGCATATGAATCAGTAGGAATGTTGTAATATTTGCATTTTGGAGAGCTTTTCCAAGTTCATTGTATCAGGGTACATAATGTTGGTAAGGGTCCGTGCACCTGCTGCTAGGTAGCACCTGCTGTCACGTCAGGGGACAGCGTGTAGAGAGCTAAGGAGCAGGAACCTGGCCAGTGAGTTCCCACATCTCTTCCTTTCCTGCTACGTCCTTCTTGACATGATTTGCGGCACTCAGCACTCCTACCCATTCCTCAGCATGCAGTTCAGAGGTCATCTCTATTTTCCACTCAGGATGATGCCTCCTCCTCTGTAGTTTGCTCTATCGCTAGTTTCTTTCTGGATACACATATTAGTACTTGCTTTGAGATGGCTTTATAGTTGGGTCTTTTCTCCCCATAAAGGGGACCCATACAGTTTTTGCTCTGTGCTTGAAGATTGAAAAGTAGCTTCAAGTCTGTAACATGACCAATCAGGACAGGTGCTCGCCCTGCAGAAGTATTAGCATCACGCAGGGTTTGCTGAGACCGTATTCCCCAAGCCAAGTTAACAACCCACTGGCCGTGGGTCCCACTGCAGCCTTCCCACTTCAGGCACCCACGTCCTCACCCCACCGTGAGTTTGCCTGGACAACTGGAACATTTGATTCTGCTGCTTGGCCATCACAGAGCATTTTCTCAACTTCAGATTGTCGTTCACAATATTGCCTCAGCTTGTGAAGAAATGAGCCACGGAAAGGTGTTTATTGTATTAATTTGGAAATGCAGGACCTCATGGGAAGGTGCTAATCTGGCCTGGGGAAACCTGATGGCTTTTACAAAAACGAAGCACCACATTAGTCAACAGGTTGATTAACCCCACGCCTGGTGCTGAGAGATCTGTATACGTTCATCTCATTTAATTCACCCTACAATCTTTTGAGTTCAAAATGTCTGTTCATCTAATCTTGAGGTCGAGGGGAGAGATCCCCAAGAACCAGAGCTTGAGTTTGAAGGAGGATCTCTGAGCCTCAGGTGCTCTGGCTGCCGGGCATTCGCTCACCAAAACGTTCGGAAGGGCCCTGCTTGCTTCTCCATCACCACCCCCAGCACCCTGTTTCCTTAGGTCCTGGAAACCTGGCCTCATGGATTTCCCTCTCTCTGGACCTGAGGAATGAGAATTTGGCAGGACAGAGCCCTGCGCTGGAGAGAACTCACAACATTTACGTCGTCCACTGTGTACGCGGGGGACTAAAACTGCAGGGACACTAGTGTACAATATCGGCTATGTTTTCCAGTGAAAACAGTATCTGAAAGCTGTTTTCCATTTGCTTTTCTTTCTTCTTTTTTTGATAATTTAAGGACTCATTTAATTTTAATTTTTTTAAACTATTTTCATTTTCTCCTGCATGAGAGAAGCAGGGAAGGAGAAAATTTTAGCTGGAAACTGTTATTAATTGGGATATCCAAAAATGGAAATATAATATGTTTACTCAATTCTAATATGGATGATCTCTAAATAGTGAAAAAAAAATCTATTCTTGTTGCTATAGTAACTAGAAATTTTCCTCTATATCTCTTTTTTTGCTTAAACACTGGATTCAGGTGCAATTTTTTATAGTATGCTTGCCAGCCACAAAGTTTCCCCTCCAACCCACCCTGCACAGCTTTGCTCAAAAGGTTTGTGGGGTGACAGGTACCATTGTGAAATAGGACAAGACCTACTTGAATACATATGAATGGATGGCCACGTGCAGATCTGAAGACACACAAAATAAGTAAGATGGTACAGTAGGACGGATCGCTCCAAAGTGATTTTTACCCAGTCACATTTAGGGGAATGGAAAAAAAAAATTGAGGGAGATATAAGGAAATTTGGTAAAAATCTTTAAAAATGTGGAGGGATATCTTCAAATATAAGGAAATCTAGATCATGTGGAAGACATTGCACCTGGCATTATTTCACTCTTTTTCTTACAGTTACAATTCCTGATGGAACTGACCACACCATTGGAAAAAGTGGCGTTTACCTCTCTTGCAATCTGACCTTCTCAGTGTGAGACTACTCTGTGGATTAGTGCATTCATCTGAAAATATTATGGACTATCCAGCCTATGTCAGATATGTTGGTTGTCCCGAGGCCGTAGAAGTGAGCAACACGGGCAAGGTAACCACTTTGGAGAAGCCGCTAGGCTCTGCCCATCACCGTGTCCTGGGAAATCCCTCACCCCTCCCTCACACCAGCCTCCCGGCAAGGCAACTGGAGCCTGTGAGCAGAGATGTGCAGAAAGTTCCAGCAATGGAACTCATACCTGTTAATGTTGACTCAAAAATATGTCCCTGCTACATGTTTACTTAATAGGAATTGGTTATAGGCGACTCTGCCGCCCTGATGCATCTCTACATTGGCAATGGTTAGATGGCTTATTGATGAGGGAAAAATCCACCAGGATTACTTCAGTGAAGCATCATGTATACAAAATAAGGGGAATTAAATCCACATTCACCGGGCTGTCCAGTGGTGGATGCTCCCAGGCCACGCTATTTCTAACACACCAGCTTGCCTCCCGCAGAATGCCACACAGGTGAGTCCTCGACACTGTTGATAATCAAATCTGTCTCTGTTCCTCAATCCCAACCAGACTCTTCTACCCCCGAGCCTAGGCTTGGAATAGGCTGCATCGCTGATACTGCTGCTGTTGGCTCCCATACTTTGAGCTCGGGATTTGTTCTGAGCGCTGTACTACGTGCCACATTCGCCTCCCGAGCGCTACCGTGAGACACACTTGATAAATGGACAACCAGAGACGTAGAGCCAAAGCGATTCTCCAGGATGCAGCCTGCGGGGGCCAACACTCTGATTCAGAGCCAAGCGTCCCTGAACTCAGCACCCCAGCAATTCAGAACCCTCTTCTCCTTCTTCTCTTCCAGTCTCTTCCCATATGGTAGCAACTTTGACCAGGTTGGTCATCCCAACCAGAACTGATGTGTCTTCTTTCTCCCCTGTTGTGATGGTGACTGATGGGGGTTCTAAGACCAAGTTCATTCACAGCCTGCACTTCCTCTCCCACCACGACTCACCCGCTGGGCTCCTGCATCCGTTCCTCTGTCTGTGTATCATCTTTCTGTCTCCATGGCAGCGTCTCACTCAACATCAACACAGGCTTTAATAACTCTCTTAATATAATAATTAAGAGAATCCTCCTTTATCTGCATGGAATCCTCCATGCATGACATCCTCTCTGTATCCCAGGAAGCTTCTCAGAGGACACTTCTATAAGCCCTGAGGCGAGCTCCCAGGGCTCAGTGAGGACAATCTGAGCATGCCTCTGAGCAGGTCTGGCCCAGGGAAATCCGAATCCTTCTCCACTTACACTGTGATGCCTTGGCCCTGCCCAGGTCAGCTGTGGAAGGGCAGCTTCCCTGGGGAGCCCGTCAGGCACAGGTCAGGCCTGAATGGTCATGCTACCATGTTGGGTGGGGGCCAGATTCCTCCCTCTGGCTCCATGGGATTTACCCACCTGCCGCCACCAGGCCAAATCCAACGGTCTCCTCCATCCTCATTGTTTTATCCGTATCCATCTCTCTGCTGGACCATTTCTCTCTCCTCAGCCTAGAAACGCTAATGTGCAGGCCCCCAGGTGCTGACTCTGCCCACGTCGCTCCTCCTTCTGCATCCATGCCTCACCTCTGTTCGATTTCAAGGACGCCAAGTGATGGGGAGTGATGACAGCACACTGGCCCCTAACTGAGGGCTATCCAAGGACTTGATGCAAAGGGAGCAGAGTTGATACTTGGCGCCGATCCCACGTCAGCCCCGATCCCAAAGTTCCCGAGACATGAGACATAATGTGCAGTGTGGACAGAACTTCGAAGGAACCTGCAAGAAAACTGTAGAAAACAAAGACCACCCAGACTAGAACAGACCTCGGGTATTTCTTCTGAGTTTGCTGCAGTGAAGTGTTCACTTCGGCTCAGCAGAGGCTCAAAGGCAGGCAGGGGATGGGGAGAGCTTCCTGAAGAAAACAGGGGAAGTGTGAAGCACGCTCCTCCTGCAGTCTGTTGGCCGGGGATGCTGAACGGGGGTGGCCTCTGCATTGGCTCAGGAACGTGTCCGGCGTTCTCTGAGTGGTCCTGAGTTGTCAGCGGAGGTGAAAACACAGGAAGCTGGCAGTCACACACCGGGTTCTGACTCCCCTGGGCTGGTTGCTGCAGCAGGTGTGGGTCAGAGCTCCATGGCCACATGTGGTCTGGCCATTGTCCCTGTGTGATTCAGTTGTTCTGTCTCTTCCTGCAACCCAGACTCACCTCCAGCCTCTCCATTTCCCTACTCGACTGCCCAATGTTAACATGGAAAATTTAATTCTTGACTTGATGCTATCTTTTGAAACTTGCCCCTTTTCCAGCCCTTTCTGGGACCTGAAAAACCCCACCCATGCTCACCTCCTGGGAGGTCACTGCCATGCAGGGATCCCTTTCCTCCCGCAGCCGTGGCCGCCCCTTCCACCAGGCAATGCTGCCAGTTGTTGGCACAAATGAAGCCACCTCTCGGCTCTGACCGTGATACCTGCTCTTCCTTCCACCCAGAATCCCCTTTTCCCTTCACTGGTGTCCACGTGGCTCTCATTTCATTGGTTCTCTGCTCAGATGTCAGCTCCTCAGACAGGCCTGTTTCGATCACATTTTCCAAAGTCGTGCCCCCTTCCCTGCGCTCCGTCCCAGCACTGGTGTTCCTTTCCAGCTTGTCTTTCTACATTCTAGAGGCTGACAGGGGGAGCCTGGGTGGCCCAGTCAGTGAGGCAGCTGCCTTGGCACAGGTCATGATTCCAGGGTCCTGGGATCAAGTCCCACATCAGGCTCTCTGTTCAGTGGGGAGTCTGCTTCTCCCTCTGCCCCTCCCCCTGCTTGTGCTCTCTTACTCTCGTTCTCTCTCACGAATAAATAAATGAATAAAATAAATTTAAAAAAATGCTCACAGGGTTGTCTCCACTATAACATGAAATAGACATCCTAAATTTCACCTGTCCAAAGTCAAAGTCCTGATTTCCCTGAACCCTGACTATCAAACCATCTTTCTCTGTGAATCCCCCCATCTGACAAGCCCAGTTTGCTCTGTTCAGGCTGTGGTCTGACTTTATCTGCACTGAGAGGAGCCGTTGAGTGCTGCATAAACACGAAACAGAAGTAAGTAAAAAAATAAATAAAACCATTCTGCTGTCTGTGGTCTGTCTGTCTTTGGCAACAAAGGCACACAAAATGGAATAGAGAAATTAGACTGGGTTTTTGCATAGCTTTTGTTTTTAATTAATCTGAAGGCTCCAGGAAGGTGCCATGTGACAGGAGCTAGAGCTGAAACACGTTAGGTCAAGTGCAGACAATCGTAACACACAGACAGACAGACAAGCCTACCCGTATAGTATGCTGGAGTGTTACTCCCTGCAGACCCAACAGGCTGTGGGCAAAACTGAGAAAAGGAAACTCTTGGCTCGGTTGCTTTTCTTCCCCTTTCAGCATTCTTTGCAGCTCAGTCTTTGCTTTCATACTCAATATCATGAAACCCTGGCTTACATCTTTTTTATCTTCACCCCCATTTCCTGCCTGCTGACACCAGGACTGGGGCGACAGGGACCCACCCGTAGACTCAGGGCGCTGTGGTTATTATGGTAATAGCTTATTTATTACCATATGTGTGGAGAACATGGATCTCAAAGGAGAAAGTCGGGAGATGGCAGCGGGTGAGTTGGGGCAATGTTCTGGTAAAAAAAGGGGCTTCACTGAGCCCTCAGCTCTTACCAGCTGCTCCTGGGGCTCTGGAGGGGTCCTCGGGGTGTGGGAGAGGAAGAGCACAGGGTAGCTGATGGTGTCCCCAGCCTGCAGGTCTTGTCCTCCCCCCAGCCCCCACATAGGGCAAGGCCTTCCTGATTGAGATGATGCATTTTGCACTCTCTGAAATACTCATAAATACAGGCTTGCCAATGTCTCCTTCAGAGCACTGTATGCAACCAATCAGGAAACTGGAAAGGTACCCCAAGTGCTCATTTTGTAGAAGATAAAATGTAAAGGTATTTTTTATCTTTCTTATTTAAAGGGGATCTCTTTGTCCTTTTATGTGAGTTGGCAATCTGCAAATCTTATGTGCTTTTTCTTTAATCCTACACAGAATTAAATCCCCAGTTCCCGATAAAAATCTCCATAGCTAGCAACTAAGGTGAAAACCCCATTTGAAACCATTAACCTTGCCTGAAATAGATGTATTTAAGGAACAGCAGAACAGGTATCTTAGAAGAAAAGCTAATGAGTATTGACTAAAAATTGATTTTAAACCCTTTTCCCTCTTTTTGCACATTTTATGGTTGTAATAAACTACGCGAGATAGAAAATATGCCTGAGAAATTTAGTTTCCCAAGGAATTCATTTTAATTCTTAGTATATATGAGAAAAGAACAATTGCTTTGATTTTTTCCCTTGATTTTTGATTTCTTTTTAAAGCTCTTTCTTCCAAGTAATGATTGTTTCCTGATTAACAAAGTCAAAAACTTACATTCCCTGCCTGGGTCAACTAGAGATTTTTTTTTTTTTTTTTTTACACAAGTTGTTTACGTAACATGCAAGTTTCTGCCTTTTCATTACTTCGGTGATATTTTTTTTTCCTTAACATTTCTGAAACTCTCGGCAAGTGGAGAGCAAAACTGAGAATGGAGAGAGAGAGTGAGAGAGGAGAGAGAGAGAGAGGAGGGGGAGAGAGAGAGAGGAGGAGGGAGAGAGGGAGAGAGGAGAGACAGAGGAGGGGGGGGAGACAGGGAGTGAGAGAGGAGAGGGGGGAGAAGGAGGGGAGAGAGGGGAGAAGGGGGTAAGGGAGACAGAGAGGGAGGGAGAGAGAGAGGAGAAGAGAGAGAGATGTAGGAGAGGAGAGGGGTGTTGAGGGGGGAGAGAAGGATGGGAGAGAGAGAGAGAGAGAGAGGCAGAGAGAGGGAGAGATGAATGAAGAGAGTAGAAAAGATGCAGCCGGCACGAGTCTTCTACAGAATCTGAAAGTACCCATGGTCCCAGGCTATAGGAATGTTTCGCTGGAACAGACCAACAGTTCTACAGGCCTCTAGAAGCCACAGAAGGCAGGTACTTTCCCGTGAGACTTGAAGGATGCTAAAGGAGTACGTGATGCCAACATCTCTCAACCATAAACCCAAAGACAACCCTCAGTAACACAGTTGTTTGAAGGTTTGTGTGTGTCAAGTGGGAACTTTCTTGGGGAATGTAAGCTGGTGAACGGATTAAGACTTTAGAATGGGGCAGGTTGGACTGTTCCGTTAAAGCAGTGAAGGAAGGGTGTGCTTTCATAGGCTCACTTCTGCCAGATAAAGGAGAGAAGCAGAGATGACCTTCACCTAGACACTGTTGTGCAGACAGTTGGGTCTGTGAGCTCAGACAGGGAGTCTCTGTGGAGCTCTGTGCTCTGTGGAAGCGGGTAAATGGGGTAAGATCCCTGAGGTCATGACTCTCAGTAGAAGACAGAGGAGTTCTGAGGAGGAAACTGAAGGATACAAATATTAAGAGATACGAAAAAGAAAAATCCAGCAATGTGGATCCAAAATGGAACCAGTGTGCATACAGAAGAACATAAAAGATGCCGTCTCCAAAAAGCCAAGGGAGAAAGTGATAGGATGAAACAGAGAGGGGTGAATAAGGGTTTAACTTGGGGCGAATAGGAAGTTACTTCTCTTGACCAATCAAAAGAATGAGCTTCACCGACAGACAAAACTTTTATTCACACAAAAGGGAAGCCGAACACGTCAGTGAGTCTGTTGGCTCCATTTAGGATGGAGACCTGGCCAGGTGTCTCTATCTGGGGCACGAACTAGCAGGGGCTTTCTTTTTACCGTGCAGGAAATGGCTTTTCACTCAGCGAAGGAATCGTGAATGGAGTTTCTGTCGCTGACGGTGTCATATGCTCTTGTAACTGTTTCTGAGTCTTATTCCTCCAAACCACGCAGGGTCCTCAGGGGCCGGGGCACCACGTACCTGCACCCTACAGTGTCCATGCACGGCCGGGCCCGGGAATGCATGCGACGTCAGCCACATGCTCAGTCAGTCAACAAACTTAAGTTTAAAACAAGAGATAAATCTAAACATGTGATCTCTTCAAGAGAAAGGGTTTAGAACATTCTGAGGTTTATTTCCATGTGCAGATCAGTGGGCATCTCAAGGCTGAGATGCCCCTCCCTTCCGTCATTTATTTGCACCAATGAAGACAAAGGGTGTGGAGGGTATGGGCTTCCCTGTGTCTTGACTTGAATTTATCTATTTTACTTCTAATTAGATTACAGAGAGTTACAAAGATTGACATTTCTCAGAAATTCAGAGAAGGAACGTCTGTTGCAGAGGTCACCTGGGCGAACCCCCAGCCGGATCCCTGGATAACAGTTGAATAATTTCTACAAAAAGTCAATCGGCTCTAGCTATGGGCCTCTATTCGCACTCCTTCATGCACCTCATTTGGCATTCAGGAAGAAATTTAAATTACTAGTAAGTTCTTAACAATCTTAAACTAATTATTTCAATTTTTTTTTAACTCTTCCAGCTACTAAGATATGTGTGATCTTCAAGATACTTACTTAAGGCATTTTCTTTCTATGGTGATTTTGGCAAGAACCTTTCACTTCCAACTTACTTATCCTATGCTGGGTCCTGGGTGTTGAGAATTACACACTGGACCCTTAGCGTTTGAAGGTCTCCTAACGTCAGGAAGCGTGAAACTTACCATCTCTGAGTGCAAATGCAGGAAGGATTCAAGCTCACGAGATTGAGATGTCCGATCTGCACGGGAGCCTTTTAAGAGAAGCTGGAATTCGAGATGGCGTAGAAATGTTTGAGCTTCAGCACTTCTACTAGGCACAGAGTTAAAAAAAAAAAAGATTTCCTTTTAAATTATGAATATCCTGGCTTCCGACAGCCTTCCTAGGCTTGATAAAGAAATTGCGTCTTTCTCTGCAGACCGCATGCTGGGTCTGCACAAATGCTCTGATTTCATGTAAATAAATGGTTTAATGGGTTTTATCTTACTTTGTATCATACATAGAAAAAACAATTCAGAGAGCAAAGGGGCACAAGACAGCCCGTTAAAGTTACAGTGTAAATCAACGCTCCCATGAGACATTGCTGAGTGCTTTTGAATAAACAACTAATGTGGACAGAAAGCCAACGTAGAGAACTTAGTTGTTTGTTTTTTTTGTTTTTTTTTTGTTTTGTTTTTTTAAGAGAGAAACCTATACCTAGGACAGCTTAATTAAAAGAACAGGTTAGTATATTCAGTCCAATTTATGTTCAAGGAAAACAGGGAAAATATTCTAAAAAGAATATCTAATAGATAAACTCACAGAACATGATTTCTCATTAGCGAGTGACTGTTTTTAATGTTTCACATAGAATATCTGTCATTCGATGATCTTTATGTCTGCTGTAAGAGCCACTATTGATCCACTGAGATAACCGATAAGCAATCTACTCTTTCATTGATCTTCACTCCATCAAGTTGAACTTTCATAGATTACTTACAGCCGGCTGGGGGAAGTCACGGATAATTAGACGTTGGGAGGTGCGGAGACGTGCACTCAGGTGCCCAGGTGCAGCTCCTCTTGCTGATGTTTCCCTTTCAGTTTACGTGTGTATTTATAAATATTTACTCTGATATAATTTTAAATGCATCAAACTTGCAATAATAGTAAAACAAGTCATATACCCTTAATCAGATTCAGATTCACATATTTGCTTTTCCTCTTTCGTCCTTTTCTCTCCTTTCTACACACACACACACACACACACACGTGCATGCACACATTTGGCACACACACACATGCATGCACACGCACATGTACTCACGCATCATACAATACAGTCAACACGTACACGTGCATGCACACACATACACACACGTGTGCACATATAAGCACACACACATGCACACACGCATATTCATTTTCTGAACCTCTTGAGAAAAATTGGGAACATCATGTGCTTTGTCACTGAAATTCTTTAAGTGTGTTTTTCCTAAGAACAAGGGTGTTATTTTCCATAACCAATGAGCCACTAACAGAAACTTCAGTTTGATATAATACAGTTATCTCTTCCTTTTGATTCAATTGTCTCAATAATGGCCTTTGTGGTCATGTCCCTACCGTTTACCTCAACGCTCTAGGCTCAGGATCCAACACTCTTTTAACTTAGGAAATGTCCTAAGCTTTCCTTGTCTTTGTCTTTCATTATGATGATATTTTTGAGGAGTATAAATCAGTATTTTGCAGAATGTGTCACAATTTAGATTCGCCTGAAATTTCCTCAGGTATAGATGGAGATGAACTTTGGCAGGACGCCAAGCTGGTGGTGTTGAATAATTAATGAATCCCAGAAGGAGGAACATGATGTCCTTTTGTCCCAGTATTGGAGATATTAGCTTTGATATCTTTGCTGAGGCGGTACAAATATGAAGTAATAATTTTCCCCTTTCGATGAATAAATTGTGGAAAGATAATTTGAGATGATGCAAATATCTTCTTTGTCTTCAAATTTTCACCAACTCATTTCAGACTTCACTGATGGTCTTCTAAATTCATCGCTCTTCCATATTTATGAGATGATAATTAATATTACTATGGGGTACTTGTTTTGTATTTTATTCGACTTCTATTTTATATCTATTTTATCCAATGGGATGATCTTTTACTGTTATTATTTATTCTATGTTCATATTTCCCCATATGTGGCCACAGGGAACCTTTCAGGCTAGTGCCCTGGTGTTCTCCACATGTCCCCCGGTTCATTGAAAAAAATTTTTTACCCTCAAGTATTTTCCTTCCGTGGGTTATGTAAGGTATGAAGTCATTGATATCTGGGCTGGGTCCATAATTCAGGAACTGCAACTATTTTCCGTCACTACTCTGTAGATTTGAGTTTACCATATTTGAGCTTCTAGGTTTGCAGATCATAGGTTGGGTGTCAGTCTGATTACTTTTGTCTTTTGTAAATAACTGTTCTTTCTATTTGAAAACATATGCACATTTCTTTTTCCTTAAAGTTCTTTTTTTGTAAGATTTTCATGTATTTACTTGAGATGGACAGAGAGAGAGGGCACAGAGGGAGAGGGAGAGGGAGAAGCAGACTCCCTGCAGAGAGTTCAAGTGGGGCTCCATCCCAGGACCCCGAGATCATGACCTGAGCCGAAGGCAGAAGCTTACTGAGCCACCCAGGTGCCCCCAAAAGCTAAGTATCTGCATTGGCCGGGAACTTAACCGGGTGTTAGTGAAAGTTTTCAACCGCGAAATGCAAGGCATTTTCACGTCTAGAACTTTTCTTTATAATGTACAATTTCTCTTTTATCTTTTTTTTCCCCTTTTTGGAACTTTTGTATTTTCATAGTAACCCCTTTGGATTTGTCACCCATATTTGTTCTTTTATCTCTGAAGACCCCCATTTATTTTAAATAATGAGAGCTGAGGCTAGCATGAGCACATCTGAACCATAATCTTGCCAGGTGCTTTATTTCTGCTATCAAGATAAAGACCTGAAGATCAACTAAGTAATGTGGTCCCGGTCATAATTCACAATTCATAGGAAAATGATATTCTCAGATCAGAGAAAACATTACCCATATAAAATATATCATAATCTTAGGAAAAGTTAGAGAAGGTGTTCAAACTATGCCCATATACACATGTGCATTCACACACACACACACACACACACACACTTGTGACATTGAATATTATTTGCTATTGTTAGCCAAAGTTTCTGATTAAATATGTCATCCATTTGAGGTAGGCTAGAACAAAAAACTTAGTAACAACCACTCACCTATCAAATAAATACACAGCACATATGCAGTGTGTCCTTAAAAAGCAATAAGGAACATATTTGTTAATAATGTAAAGTCAAAATGATATTCGGGCCATTTGCTAAAACCTCTGGAGTAGAGATTACCTTCTTGAATGATATCTATGTTAGCATGTATGATTTTTAGAGGCAAATGTGATGTGCTTGAATGAAGAGTGATCTCATAATCACCAAACCATAGAAATGACAGGGATCTTTTAGAACAGGTCCATCGGGGTAGATTCCAGGGATTAAGAAGAAAAAAAAAAGCTGGCAGAAAAGCAGGTAGTGGTAAAACTGGAATTAAGTACACGATTTCCTAAATCTGTTGTACAAATGACACAACTGACTACTCCAAAAATGATGGGAGGAATCATTTCTTCCTTCCGGGAGCGTACAATATTTAAAAAGTAATTGAAGGGAACACAGATGAAATGGAAAACTGTTGATATGTGTGCATGTATGTGCATGTTTGTACAAATATTTGTAGATACCCACCCCCTGCACACACGTGCACGCTCACTCACACACACACTCATGTATAATGAGCTGAAAGGACAGGCCCTGAGTCTATTAGTTACAATTGAACCAAGTTCTCTCTATTTCCACTTTATAGAAAGAGTTAATTAGTATTATCTGACAAATATGTGTGAAATAAAATATTAGACATTAGAAGTAGATCCTGTTTGGACATGCACATAAAGAGAAACTATGCCAGTATGTTATTGTCCAATTATAAGACCAGAAAGATGGGGGTGCCAAATTATAACAAATCATAATTGTATTATAACAAGTCATAATTTGTTTCCTTTTCTTAGTGTGGCTAAAGGTTTGTCAATTTTATTGCTCTTTCAAATAACCAAGGTTTGCATAGATTTTTCTGTGTTTTCATTTTTTCTGAGTATCATTGTTTCTTGCTCTAACCTTTGTTTCCTGGCATCTGCTTGTGCTGGGTTTATTTGCCCTTCTTTTTTCTATTTTCTTTAAGTGAATGTTAGGTAACTCACTTGAGAATTTTGTTCTCTTCTAACAAAGACACTGAATGCTGTAAATTTCCCTA